>NW_001855189.1:0-1123 GCF_000209125.1 Entamoeba dispar SAW760
AAAATGAAATAAAACAATAAATAAAAGAATGAAATCATATTACAAATGATAATAAAAGAAATGAAAGAGATGAAAATAACAATGAATGAAATAAAATATAAAAGAAACAGAAAATAATAAAGAATTTAATGAAATATAATAAAAGAAATAGAAAACATGATACAAGTATATTCAAAATATTTTAATACTAAAGAGATAAACAATGATAGAGTTGAATTAATCATTCATTATAATAAACATTTAATTTGTTATTCATCTCTTATTTTTATTTACATTCTTGTTTTCATAATTATACAATAATTATCATTATGATACTTTTTCATTTTATATTTATTCATTTAATAATTTATTAATATCATTATTTCATAATACTTTCATTGTATATTATTTATGAAGTTATTCAATTGTTATTTTTATACTTTGTTTATGTTGAATAAAAAATGAAATTTAAGAATATCAATAATATGTTAAAATGATAGAATTACATATTGAAGATAAATGATAATAAAGATAAATGAAATACATTTAGAAATAACATATATTTAAATGAATAATAAAATAAATGAAAATAAAATAGAAAATAGAATAACATTATTAATCTTATTAATCTTATTATCTTATTAAATAAACATTGATTCACATTAACATTGTTATTAATAACATTCAATTATAATTTTAAATCAAATAATATAATTATTTATGATGAAAATAAATTAGAATAAAAGAATCTAATTAAATTTATTTTGATTCTTCAATGATATTCATCATTTCTCTTGTTAATAAACTTATGAATTCTTGTATTTTTATAAATTAATAAAATAATATGTTTATATTAACTAAATACAATGATAACAATAAAATATTCATATTTTTCATTATTTAAATACATTATTTCATTTATTTATTTCATTCTGAACATCATTTACATTATTCTTGATATCATAATTAATTAATATAAAATATAAATCAATATAATAACATTTCATGATTTAATATTTGAATAAATTCTATAATAAATCATGTATGAAACAATAAAAATACAATAAATTCATTATCAAAACAAGAATATAATAATATCATATTTATTCATTGAATACAATTTTTGAATATTGAATCATTAAAA
>NW_001855188.1:0-1050 GCF_000209125.1 Entamoeba dispar SAW760
ATTATTAATTCTTGACGCAGTATAGATAAAATAATTTTTAACAATTCATTCTAACATAATTTATTAATTATTGATAATTAAATCATTTTCTATAAAAAGTAATAAATATCAAATAACTTTTAGTGTACTAGTAATTGTTATAGTTATTATTAATTCTTGACGCAGTATAGATAAAATAATTTTTAACAATTCATTCTAACATAATTTATTAATTATTGATAATTAAATCATTTTCTATAAAAAGTAATAAATATCAAATAACTTTTAGTGTACTAGTAATTGTTATAGTTATTATTAATTCTTGACGCAGTATAGATAAAATAATTTTTAACAATTCATTTTAATGATTAATGAATAAATGGATAATTAAATCATTTTCTATAAAAAGTAATAAATATCAAATAACTTTTAGTGTACTAGTAATTGTTATAGTTATTATTAATTCTTGACGCAGTATAGATAAAATAATTTTTAACAATTCATTTTAATGATTAATGAATAAATGGATAATTAAATCATTTTCTATAAAAAGTAATAAATATCAAATAACTTTTAGTGTACTAGTAATTGTTATAGTTATTATTAATTCTTGACGCAGTATAGATAAAATAATTTTTAACAATTCATTCTAACATAATTTATTAATTATTGATAATTAAATCATTTTCTATAAAAAGTAATAAATATCAAATAACTTTTAGTGTACTAGTAATTGTTATAGTTATTATTAATTCTTGACGCAGTATAGATAAAATAATTTTTAACAATTCATTCTAACATAATTTATTAATTATTGATAATTAAATCATTTTCTATAAAAAGTAATAAATATCAAATAACTTTTAGTGTACTAGTAATTGTTATAGTTATTATTAATTCTTGACGCAGTATAGATAAAATAATTTTTAACAATTCATTCTAACATAATTTATTAATTATTGATAATTAAATCATTTTCTATAAAAGTAATAAATATCAAATAACTTTTAGTGTACTAGTATTGTATAGTTATTATAATTCTTGACGCAGTATAGATAAAATATTTTACAT
>NW_001855187.1:0-1627 GCF_000209125.1 Entamoeba dispar SAW760
ATTTATTTTCTTCTTTTATTATTCATAATTAATACATTATATTTCATCATTTTTAATTTATTATTAATTTCAACTATTCTTATTATTTTCTTTTTCATTATTATCTTGTTTTCTTATGTAAATATTATTATAGTAAAAATAAATTATTTGAAGTTCATTCAACTTTTTATTGATTATTGTACATTTTTCTTTGTTTTATATTATTTATTCAATATTCTCAATTCTTGTTATTTTTATTTTTTTCTCTAATTTCATCATTACTTCAACTATTCATCAAAATTTCTCTTACTTTCTTAATTATTTCTTTTATTTTTCATTCATTATTGTTTAAATATTCATTTTTCATTCTATTACAAAGTTATATTTCTTTGATTTTATTTATTTATAACTTTATTCTTATTTGTTTGATCATATCTATTATTTTATCATTCCAATTTTGTTATATTATCATATTCTTTGTTTTCATTTGAAATTTTATTTCAAATACTTTTTAATTTTGTAATATTTGTTGTTTCTATTTTTCTCTTTATATTTCTCATAATACTTTCATATCAAATATTTATTAATTATATATTCATTCCTCTTCATTATTGTCATAGATTTTTAGTTTTGTATCAATAATAATGAAACAATAAGAAAGATAAAAGAATAATAAATAATATAAAAGATATAAAAGTGATGTGAAATAGTTAATGAAGTAGTGACGAAAATATTGAAGATATAGAAAAACAAATGTATCTGATGAACAATATTTAAGAGAATAAAATAAATTCAAAAAAGAACAAAAATAAATAGAAAAAACAATAAACTGAAATTAAATTTATTTATTTTTAATTTCTCAACTAATAATTCAAAAATAATGATAAAATAAAACATAATAATTTCATTCAACTAGATTATGTTTATTATATTTTTAATTCAAAATGTAAAAATAAGAGATAAGAGATAATTAATAGTTTATAAACAAATAAAACAAAAGTAAAATTAATAGTTTTAATTTAAAGATATAACTTACAAATAATAACACAATGGAAAACCAAGAAATAAGTAAAACAGTAACACTAACAATTTCAGAACTTATTCATTTAGAAAAATTTAAGATAATGATAGAAAAGATAATAGAAGACCATGAACAAAAAATAAAGAAAATAAAGAAATTATTCAACAAATAATGAACAATACAGAATAGAAAATACAGTAAAAGAATATAAATTAAGAATCTATGATTTAGAGACTAAATTAGAAATAGTACTAACAAAAAACAAAATGATAGAAAATATTTCTAATGTTATTCATGAAAATGAAGAAGATATTTATGAACAACTAAGAAAAATAAAATAAGAAAACGAAAGAACAAACAAAGAACTTAAAAGAAATGAAATTAAAATAAACAATAATGCATTAGATATAGAAATACAGAAATATTTAATGGAGAAAATTATGAAAAAATAGAGAATAATACAATTAATGAAGAAATCGTAAAAGAAATGATAACAAGAAGAATTTAAAAAGAAATAATTTCAAAGAGAAAAGATGAAATAGAAAAGAATAAAATGAAAACATCAAACCAACAGACAAACTACTAATAAAACAAAGAATGGATAATATCTTAATAAAGAAATAGATA
>NW_001855186.1:0-1418 GCF_000209125.1 Entamoeba dispar SAW760
ATGTTTATAATGTGTTATTAAAATGATGAATAATCAAATAAACATTTAAAATAAATAAAATGAAATAATACAACTAATAAATATATTAATTATCAATTATTTCATTAATACAATTCATTCATTGATTATGAAATTAGATATTAATAAAATTAATAAATGAATTGATTATCATTTAGTTTATTTCTTATTTTATATATCATAATATTAAAATATAATTTAAATAATATACAATGAATCAATATTAAATAAAATGAAAATGTTAATATTTGTATTATTTTATCATTTTGTAAATATATTCAATATAAATTATTATTTAATGATGATAAAATAAAAAATAATAAAGTATATTTCCATTATATAATAGAATAATCAATTAATAAGAAATGTAGAAATGACAGTATCTTTATAATGAAGAAATGAGAGAAATGAATAACAATAAGAAATAGATAATGAATATAAATGAATAACAATAAAAATGAATAAATAAGGATTAAGAATATATAAGAGAATATGACGAATAAAACAATAATCAGATGAAAGAAAATAAGAATAAGTTTTAAAATGAAAAGAATGAAAATGAGTGAAGTGATAGAAATGAAAATAAAATGAAGAATAGAATAAAAGTAATGAAAAAACATAAAAGAAGAATCTATGATAAAAACAACAAAATAATATAATTAGAAAAGTGAATAAATATAACATGAATGGTAATTATAACAATAAATCATATAATCTCATTTATATCATCAAATAGATTGTATAAGTAAATAAATAGAATAAAAGTGAAATATGAATTGAAATTAATGATGAATGAATATAAATGATAAAATGATCAATTAAGATAATATAAATAATATTAAAATATATTCTATTTGAATAGTTTTATATGTTATATTCTTTATTTAAATAATTGAATATTCTACAACATAGATATTAATTGATTAATTATAAATTATTAAAAAATAAAATATAGTTTAAATATATAATATTTAATAATAATATAGTTTAATAAAATAAATAAAAAATAGTAAATTATAATAAATTAATAATAAAAAGAAGAAATTAAAATGAAATAATATAACTAATCATAATAAATTATAATGAAATTAAATATGAAATAGTTTTAAATCTAATAATATTTAAATTATTTATATTTTTTATTTATTATTATTTTTATATTCATTATTTCATCTTCTTATCTTTCTTTATTTTCATTTTCTTCATTAATCTCTTCATTTATTTTATTTATTCAATGTATAATCATCACATTAACATATTTTATTTTATTTATTAATTGATTTAGATTTAATTTATTTAACAATTTGTTATTTCATGAATATTTAATTCATATGAATGAAGTTGATTTAATTAACAAATATCATTTTCATTCATTATGATATTTGTAGTATTTATTAACA
>NW_001855185.1:0-1012 GCF_000209125.1 Entamoeba dispar SAW760
GAGATAAACGATTAAGAAAAGAATTAGAGAAAATAAGAAATTTATATATTCAAGAAATGAAAACAAATGAAGAAATAAGAAATGGACTATTAGAACAAAGACTAGAAGTTTTTCAAACAAACTATTAAATAATTCAATCTTTATAATTTTAGTTTATGGAATTTGATAATTTTGAATATGATGATATAAATGATTATAGAGAAGAAGAAGATGATGATGATGATATTGGAGAAGAAGAAATAGATAAAGAAATTAAAGAAAGATTAAGTAATATTAAAGGAGAGAATCAAATTAAAAGAGTTCATCGACAAATATTCTTTTATTATAATAGTTTTAATATTATTATAGGGAAACAAGGAGCAGGGAAAACAACATTTATTATGAAAGAATTAGCGAAACTCAACAAAATAGAACACCAATATGAAGCGATTATATACGTATCACAAAACGCAGGAGAAGATGAAACATTTAAAGAATTAAAAGATTTAATTAAAACACCAATTTATGGAATGAATTATGAAAAATTTATGCCAGCATTAATGCAATATTATAAACAACCACAAGAAAAACATTTATTAATCATATTAGAAGATGCATCATTTGCATTAATGAAAGAAGATAAAACATGGGGAGAAATTATTACAAGATTAAGACATTTAAAAACAACAATTATTGTGAATTTACATATTTGGAAAGCATTAAATCCATCATTTAAAACACAAATTGCAACAATTATTATATTTAAAGGATATTCTAAAGAAAATTTTGGATATATTTATAGACAAACAGCAGGATCAGCTACAAATTCTGTTGCTTATTATTTATATCAATCTATAAATCAAAATGAAGTATTAAAAATAGATAATTTAACAGGAGATTTAAGAATTATAAAAAGATAATTGAATTATTGTTTTTTAATCATATAGTCATTATCTTTAGCACATAAATAAATAATTAAATATTTTGTTAATCCTTTTTCATCATCTATATCTGGTTTAAGTTTTCCACCTGA
>NW_001855184.1:0-2667 GCF_000209125.1 Entamoeba dispar SAW760
TAATTAAACAGAATATAGTTTACATTTTATAGTTATTGTTTTGTTGTGTTATTTTCCAGATTATTTCTTTTATTAATTGAAATCATTGATTTTATGTTAAATGTGATGTTATTTCACTCAGGCCAATTAAAATAATCATTTCTGAGTGTTTATAAAATGTAATTGTTTATATTTTTATTTCACTTTATTTCATTGTTTATTTCTTGGTTATTGTTTATTCATTTCATTCATTGTTTGTTTTATTGATTAAAACTTTCTATGTATTGTGTGCTGTTGTGTTTTCTTATTGGTATTTCATTGTTTGTGATTAATTCAATCAACTCTCATCAAAATATTGTTAGTTGAATAATCAGTTAATTATCAAAACATGAATAAAAGAAATAAAGAATGGAATGAAGATGAAATGATGAAAGTATTTGAACAATGAGAACATCATTTTATAATGAATTGATATCATTTATCATATTCAATTCAAGTGATAATCGTTATTAACATTATTTTATTGTAGTTTGAAATATAACAAATAAATATTCTATTATTCAATTTATTCCTCATTTTTATTAAATCTTAAAAAAGAACTTTTAATTACCAATAACAAAAATGGTTCATTTAGAAAACGTCTTTTTAAAGAATGTATTATTGTATTTACCAACGTTAAAAGATGTTGGGAGATTTGCACAAGTATGCAAATCATGTGAAGAAGCAATCAACACGATTTATGTTAATCCATATGAATTAACAATCCATCATTCATTTGATGAAATTATTCCATTATTTCCTAATTTACAAACATTTTATGTTAGAAGATGTCCAGAAAGATTATACAAAATATCAGCAAATGATATTCCACTAATCGAAATAGGAGGATGGAATGAAACAGCAAAACAAACAAAAATGTTTGATACAAAATGGTTTTGTTCAAAAATAAGAAAATTACGAATGGAGGGATACTATTGTAAAAAAGTAATAGAAAAACATCCAGAATATTTTACACAATTACAAGAATTAGTTATTTTGAATTCCAATGATTTGAATCTAATAAGAAAAATGATTGAATTACCAACATTAAAAAAAGTAATTATTCTTTGTACCAACAATGAATTTCAAGAACTTTCAAAAATGGTTGATTTTAATAAATACAAACAAAT
Source organism: Entamoeba dispar SAW760 (assembly GCF_000209125.1). Taxonomy (NCBI): domain Eukaryota; phylum Evosea; order Mastigamoebida; family Endamoebidae; genus Entamoeba; species Entamoeba dispar. The sequence goes on from NW_001855184.1 coordinate 1,149, forward strand.
CAATTTCATTATTATTTTAAATGAACATGGGTTTATCTTTAGTCAATGTTTCGACCAAATAGATTATAATCAATTTGTTAATTGTAGGTTTTACACTAGAGTACTTAATAAATCAACAATAAATTTACCTTATTTACCATCATTACCATATGAACAGAAGTTTCTCATGGGGTTCGATAAAAGTGGTGCTAGTGTTGTTATTAAAACTGATGTTTTAGATAAAATCAATCAAATTAATGAAATAATTGTAAAAAATGATATTCGACATGTTGTTATTGAAAATATTTTAAATGACTTTGAAGGAAATAGAATTGATTTAACAACATTACCCATTGAATTATTATCAATAAAAAAAGTTGAAAAACAAAATCTTGTTTTTGTCATTCCTCCTGGTTTAAAGTCATTAACAATTTATGAATGTAAGGCATCAATTGATATTTCAAAATGTTATTTAAAAGAATTAACATTACGTGAGTATCAAGGAAAACCAATAGATGTACATGATGATAATTTAAAAGTATTTGAAACTGATTTTAATCAAGAAATAAAATGGTATCATAATGATACATTACTTAATCAAAATGAAATCTATTTAGATGCAAACAAAATTACTTTGTTTAAAACTGGTTGTTCACATATTTTTATAAATGGTGAAAGAGTTGAAGATAACAGTCCTTTAAAAACTATCATTTTTAAATACAATGATAAGGAAATAAGAATAAATGAAGTCAGTGAATTTTCATTTGAAAATAAGTTTTTGTATTGTAGTTTGGGTAATGTACAAGAATTAGATTTTGGAGAATATCCATTTTGTGGTTTTGTTGTAACAAATTCTAAGATAAGCCATTTAAAAATAAAATCTAATTCAGTTGGTTTAACTCATGTTGAGTGCGATGATTTAATTATTGACGGTGCTTGTACTCAATTCGGTTTTACTGATTGTAAAATTGATACATTGACTTGTGACACTATCGAATGTTTAAATTGCCAGAGGTCAGACATCACTACTATAAATGCAAATGAGATCAAGAAAATTAATGGACCAAGTGCAAAATCAAAAATTAGGAATGCAATGAAAGAAAAAGGTAAAAGAAAGAAATAAACATTACTTCTTCTTTTTTCCTAATTGAAAAACCATTTTTCATTTTTTCTCTTTTTTTTTTCTTTTTTTGTTTGAAAATTATTTTAAATTTTTTTGTTATTCATTCTTTTTTTAGTTATATTTCTATTTTCCTATATTATACATTAATTATACCTAAGATATTTTTACTGTTATTCTCATCTCATATTCAAGTATTTATTTATTTATTCTTTGAATTTTTATCATAACCATTATTTCATATATACTTTCATTGTACATTATCTGTTCTATTGTTATTTTAATACCTTGTTTTTATGTTGAATAAAAATGAAAAATAATTATTAATTATCAATAATATGTCAATTTGATACAATTGCATGTTGTAAATAAATGAAAATATTAAGAAATGAAATAGGTAATTAAGTTGTATATATTAAA
>NW_001855183.1:0-1068 GCF_000209125.1 Entamoeba dispar SAW760
CGAAATGGCGTAAGGACAACAAAAGTAGTAAAGATTTAAAGTAATTTAGATTGAAACTGTCCTTAGTGCAGATCTTGGTGGTAGTAGCAAATACTAAGAAGAGGAAAAAAACATCTTAGAACTGAAGAGGAGAAAGGTTCCTAAACAACATTACTTGGATTAGGGTGAATCGATCCTAAATTACAGATGGAAATCCTTAAGAAATATATAAGTGACATATAGTCAATATAAGGATTGAAAGGGAATAAGATTAATAGTTCTTAATCAAGAGAATTAATGATTAAATCTTAGAAATAAGATTAAATCGAATAAAATGGTAACATATCATGAACTTTAAAATGGAGTGTGAAAATCTACGGAAGAGTTCTCTTTTCTTCTTAACAAAAGTAAACTCCACTGAAATGAATCAATCAGAGAAGTGGAATTTATTGGCTTTGTAAGAAATTCAACATATGATTGAATTGTGGTATTTTTGCAGTCTTCATAAAAATTAAAGGGAATCTTAGCATAAAGCTAATTAAAGAATTCTTTTGCTCGTACTAATAACCGCAACAGGTCTCCAAGAAGCAAAATCTTTAGTTAAATAGAATAACGCAGGTAAGGGAAGTCGGCAACATAGCTCTGTAAGTTAGCAAGAAAGAGTAGCTCTGGTGATTTCCTTGTAAAAGGATTAAAATCGAATCAGAACTTTAAAGGTTAGGGGAATCCGACTGTTTAATAAAAACATAGCATTCTGATAAATCTAAAAGGTTCATTACAGAATGTGATTTCTGCCCACGTGCTCTGAATGTCAAGGTAATGAAATTTACTTAAGCGCGGGTTAACGGCGGGAGTAACTATGACTCTCTTAAGGTAGCCAAATGCCTCGTCATCTAATTAGTGACGCGCATGAATGGATCACCGTGATTCCCACTGTCCCTATCTGCAATCTAGTGAAACCACAGTCAAGGGAACGGGCTTGATTGGAACGGCGGGGAAAGAAGACCCTGTTGAGCTTGACTCTAATTTATCATGTGAAATCGATTTTTTGGTATAGGCTAGGTGGGAGACTTTGTCAAACGTGTAATA
>NW_001855182.1:0-3034 GCF_000209125.1 Entamoeba dispar SAW760
ATTATAATAATTTATCTAATAATTTTATTTTGTTTGAGTATAGATGATCTGCATTAACAAATATGAAAATTATCTTTTAGTAAGCTATTATTTCTAACAAATTTGCTTTAAGCAAATAACACTTGTTTTCTCACTAAATTAATTTATTTTTTTAAAATATTTGTTCTATGATAGGAGATTTAAAAGAAGTTTATTCATCTGAATGTATAACAATGATAAACACCTGTATTTGTGTTAAATAATTCTATAAACATTCTTTTGTATCTTCTAATAAAAAAAAACAATTATTAGAGCTATAATGTTGTTAGGACAATGAAAAAAGGATACCAAATTTTATTAATTTAAAATCTGATACAATACCATTATTTCAAAGGTGAATCTTTATTAACCATTCACTTTTTTTCATTTAACCTTTTTTGTAAATTTGAATAGAACAGTGTCAAAGTTTAATATGTTTTAAAAGAAATTAATTAGTTGTGAGTCTTAAACATATAATTTTATAGAAACAGAATTCACATTTTATATGTATATTATAATTCACTGAAAGTTATGATCATACAAATTTTTAATAATATAAACTGTAAAATTGTTTTAATAATAATGATAATATTCAATTAAAATAAATACATCTACTAATATATATTTTGGATAAAACCATTTTCTAGAATGAAGTCTGAATTATTATAATTAATTGGTTCAGAGGATTGACTTATGGCATTATCGTATATTAACAAGTTTGTATTTGGTATATTTATGATTCCTTCTATAGTAAAATTATTATTAGACATAATTACTTCATTACACTTAGCATCAAATTTCTTCAAAGTCAACTTTCTTTCATTTTTTGTAAATAAAGAAAGAATATATTTGTTTATTTCTTTACCAACAATATCAACATTTTCTTTATTTAACAATAACTCATTCCCAAGTCGTATATCGACAACTTTTACCATCTGAAGAGTTTTCTTTGAGCTTTTAGTTGGTCTAGTAGAAACGAAATATCCAAGTGATTCTAAAATTTTAATAAGATAATTAAATGTTAATGCAGCTCTATTTAAATCTTTTCTTCTTTTTAATGTTTTTTTACAGGCATTTGGATGTGCATCTTGCAACTCAATGGCAAGTTGTTCTTCACAGAATTTATCTATTGAATACTCAAAATCCACTTTTTCATCAAAATAAAAGAGTTGTTGAATATAAAAATATTGTGTTGTTTTAAGTGCAACACGTTCTGGTCTTCTAAATTCAAATGTAAATCCAATTGAATTCATCAAAGCAATAACTGCACTTTGTTGAATTGCTTCATAAGATTTTGAATGTCTTTTAATTTCATTTAATTCTTCATTTGTTTTAATTGTCATTTAATACTAAAATTTTGCATTTGAAGTTCAGTTAACCTACCCTTAAATATTTGTATCATATTAGAAAACTACTGTGTTTATTATGCTACGTCATTGTTCCTTTCAATGATAGGATTTAACTAATTTTAAATTATAAAAAAACATTCACCTAAACTTACTATTTTCTTCTCTATGTCTCTTTGCTTGCCGTTGGCAAGCAATATTTTATTTTTAAATTATTAACTTTTCCAATAAAGGTTTTTTTTATTACTTGAGCATAGATTAACTATCATAGATTTACGGCTTGTTAGTTTCTTTATTTTTCAATTTATATTGATTATTACCTAAATAATTACAAAAACTCGCTTTACAACATAGACTATGAATTTATTCCTAAAAATAAAGAACACTGAAAATAACTTCATAAGTAAGAAAAAATTTTATTGTTACTAACAATATTTTATTTAGTTTGTTCTATAATAAAAGGAAGGTGATTAACACAAATCATTTAACTTTCTATCAGTATTTTTTTAACTAGCTGAACTAAATAACTAGTTAAATTAAATAATAAAGGTAAAATCAAGATAAGAATTAAAAAAAAATAGTCATTTTTATCTAAATATCATTCTAAGTATTTTTTTTTCTTTTTATAAACAACAGAAATGAAGTAGAATTACAGTGAAAATAACTATAAGTATATTAAACATGACAGAGTTACTTCAGTTCTTTCTTATTTAATTTTGAAAACTTATCTGAAGACGTTCACTATATATATAATAATTTAATAGTTTTATTCATTTTATCCAACTCTCTTGGATTGTTTCCATTAAATAATATAATCTAATAAATAAAGTATGCATTAAAATCATTAAAAATAAATTTAATAATTATTGTTTAATTAAAAGAATGGTTAATGAATATAAAAATAGTAAACAAAGAATCAATCAACAAATACAAATAACAAAATAAAGATTGATAAACATAGTATTAACTTAAATTATATTTATCGTTACTTATTTTATATAAATATTTCAACTCTCTTTTGTTAATTCTATTGTTTATATTTGGTTATAATAGAAAGAATACCTCATGATATTTTATATTTTTATTACTATTATATTTATTTTATTTATGTATCTTATTAAATATTAAATGAATAATAACTTCAATACTGTAGTATGTTCATTCTTTATGATAGATTTCAATATGTTTAATTTTAATTATAATATTATTTTTTAACAATGCATTGCCTTTTAATTAATTCATAGTTTATCTATTCTTAATATTTCATCCATTAAATAAGTATTATTTCTTGATTTCCTTTTTATTATATTTATTCTTTTTACACATATCAAATTATTTTAATATTAATATTAGTATCAATTGTTATTCTTCATTTTATTTCAGATATTTTTCATCAACATGTATTTATATTTTAATGTTAATTGTATTATTTTTTGTTAAGTTATAGTATTATAAATTTTTTATTTAACTTTTTTATATTTCAATATTATCATCACTTATTAAATTTATGTGTTTTACTATTTTATTCGATTTATGTATCAGTATCTGGTTTGTAATTTTATACATTTCATCTTTTATTTTCTTCTATATCATTCTTCTATTATATTTATTAACTTTTATATAATTTTTATTCATTATAATTTTTATCATTCATTGTAGAATATTATTCA
>NW_001855181.1:0-1006 GCF_000209125.1 Entamoeba dispar SAW760
AAGTTAAATGCGTCTGATTTTAATAAAAAGTACTAGGTATCTAGTAACTTTATATGGAACCTCCAAAAAATAAAGTTTTATCAGAAATGGTGAGGTTGTAGATGAGATACAAGTTCAACAATTTTATTGAAAAAAGGTGCACTTTTTTGATTTTAATAAAAAGTACTAGGTATCCAATATCGTTCTGTGGATCCTCCAAAAAATAAAGTTTTATCAGAAATGGTGAGGTTGTAGCAGAGATATTAATTCAACAATTTTATTGAAAAAAGGTGCACTTTTTATGATTTTAATAAAAAGTACTAGGTATCCAATATCGTTCTGTGGATCCTCCAAAAAATAAAGTTTTATCAGAAATGGTGAGGTTGTAGCAGAGATATTAATTCAACAATTTTATTGAAAAAAGGTGCACTTTTTTGATTTTAATAAAAAGTACTAGGTATCCAATATCGTTCTGTGGATCCTCCAAAAAATAAAGTTTTATCAGAAATGGTGAGGTTGTAGCAGAGATATTAATTCAACAAATTTGTTGAAAAAAGGTGCACTTTTTTGATTTTAATAAAAAGTACTAGGTATCCAATATCGTTCTGTGGATCCTCCAAAAAATAAAGTTTTATCAGAAATGGTGAGGTTGTAGCAGAGATATTAATTCAACAATTTTATTGAAAAAAGGTGCACTTTTTATGATTTTAATATAAAGTACTAGGTATCCAATATCGTTCTGTGGATCCTCCAAAAAATAAAGTTTTATCAGAAATGGTGAGGTTGTAGCAGAGATATTAATTCAACAAATTTGTTGAAAAAAAGGTGCACTTTTTTGATTTTAATATAAAGTACTAGGTATCCAATATCGTTCTGTGGATCCTCCAAAAAATAAAGTTTTATCAGAAATGGTGAGGTTGTAGCAGAGATATTAATTCAACAATTTTATTGAAAAAAGGTGCACTTTTTTGATTTTAATAAAAAGTACTAGGTATCCAATATCGATCTGTGGATCCTCCAAAAAATA
>NW_001855180.1:0-9839 GCF_000209125.1 Entamoeba dispar SAW760
TTATATGTATTATATATTAATGACCTTAAAATAACTAATGAAATAAAAAAATGAATTGAAATAATACATCAAAAAATAAATGATACAATTGAATCAATATTAAAATAAACATAAATAAATGTTGAGTGCTAAAGAAATATGAGTATCCCATATATCATGAATACTATACCATTAGTAGATAAAAAAACATATATATAAATATTTAAGAGTTTATCAAATTACAAGAAATGATGAATTAGGATGTATAGAGAAAACAATTAACAATATAAAAGAATTATTAGAATAAATAAAAGAAATGATAATAAAAGAATTATATTAATAGAATAAATACAGAAATAATACCCAAATTTAATATGATTCTGTTGTTAAATGAACAATTATGAAATTAAATGAAGTAGATAAAATAATATGAAAATGATTAAAAGAAATATAATATGTACAGGAATGTGTACCAATAGATTATATATAAATCAAAATAATATGGAGACTGATTAAAGAGTGTAAAGTATGAATAATAAAATAATAAGAAAAATATGTATTTCACAATGAAAAGATGTGATAAAATAGGAAGTATGATAAAAGTAAATGAAAAAAAGAAAAGAATATAGAACAGATTGTATAAATCATTTTGTAAAAGAATAAATAAAAAAGAAATTAAAAATGAATGAGGAAGAAGAAAAAAGAAAGACAAAAAGAAAATAATAAAAGATATAAAAGATAAATTTCAAGAAGAATATATCAAGAACTGGAGAAATAAGAATGAAATTTTAAAATGATTTGAAGATAAATTGACAAATAAAATAAAAAAATTAATGTTAATGAAGGCATTATATAAATAAAGAAAAAGTAACAAATATCGGAATAATGAAAGTAATATGAACACATGAATCAAAATATGCAATGTATAGTATTTGTAATAAAATAACAATAAATCATATCCTTCTCAATTGTATAATCACTAAAAAAAATCACAGATGAATAAACATAATAAATTGAATATATACTGAGTAGTTTAAAGATTAAACAAGAAATATGTACAAACGAAGAAATACAAAAGAAGAAATTAATCTAAGAAAAGAAGAGTTATGAAAAAAAGAAGAAAAAAATAAAATACTTATGATTTTGAATCAAGAAATAATAAATAAAAATGAAAATTCAATAAAAGACCATATATTTATGTAAGATATTTAAAGAAGAGAAAAGCACTAATCATAGATATGAACATAGTAAGGTATAAGAATATAAGTAAGGCATCAATAATTTAATAAAATAATAAATTATATTTAATTCATTTTTAATTTAATTTTATATTAAAGTAATTTAATCATTCTTTTATTTATTCATTTTCTTTTTCTTTGTTTATTTCATTACATTCTTTATTTTACTTCTTTATTCATCTCATTCTTCTTTATTCTTTTGAATTTTATTCTTTCTTTTATTCATGTTTACTTTATTTCTTAATCCATTTCATTGATTTTTATTTAAATTAACCATAATGAAATTTAAATCATTTGATTTTTGTATTTTATTTCAAATAACTAAATACTGAATTAGTGTTACCACTGTCTCAATTACATCACTACACAGTCTGATGATTCTTTGTTAGATTTCTTTTCTGTTATAATTCTGCTACTAATTTCAGTAGGTTCACCACAAATAAATTCTCCATTATATTTTATTTTCTTAAATCTTATATATTTTATTATTTTATATGTTATAGTATCTTTTGTTTCTTCTATTATTTCATCTTCTTCTTCTTTTTCTTCATATTCAATGCCTTTAAATTCGCCTATTAATTTATTGATTTCTTCTTTATCAATTGATGGTAATCCTCTTGCCCATTTGAGTAATTTTTCTATTTCTTTTTCTGATCTTGTATTATCATCATCTTCTTCTGATTTTGTATTATAATCTTCTTCTTCTGGTTGTGAATCTACAAAATACATTGGAATATTAATATTTTCATTTGTTTTATTTGTTTGTTTAATAAATTTAATTATTTCTTCTTTGATTTTATTTTTCTCAATTTTAGCTTTTTCAATTCTCCTTTCTGAGAGATCATTATAACATTTAGTCCATACAATACATACATGTTTCCAAATATCTTTAAATTCGAAAATATCATATATAAATTTAATAATATATTTAAGATTGGTAGAAAATCTAAGATTATTATAATCCATTGTTAATACAATTCCTTGTAATCCTGTAGCTTTAACACAATTGAAAATAGTTTGAATATTTTTACTGTCAAAACCACTAGTATCATTAAGACCAGGAGTATCAACAACAAATATATCACTTCTATCACCTTCTCCAAAATATCCAACAGCATCTTTTGTTTCTGAATTTAGACTATCACAACCCTTAAAAACATTCTTCTTTAAAATAAAATTACCTAATGAACTTTTACCAACACCTGTTTCTCCAATTAAAAGTAATTTAGTTTGTTTCAATCCTTTTATACTCATTGTTTATTTTTTAGTTAAAACAACTTTAAATATTATCTCTATTTGATCATCAATAAATTTTGTATTTGTAGAATGACGTTTGTTATTTAAAGATATTTAGAATGTTTTTAATTGTTTTCATTCATATTTTATTTATTTAAATATACACCTTTCATATTATTTTCATTTCAAGTGGTGTTATCATTTTATATTTACGTTTTATTAACGTATATGATTATGTAAATTTGTAGAATTTCTTTATTATATCCTTTTATTTAAAACTAGTTGAAATATTATTCAAAAACAAATGAATAATTTTAGTAGCATATTAACTTAACTTATTTTATTACAAATTTAATTTGAAGTTGTACTAAAATCTATAAACATTATTTAAAGATTGATAATCAATTTATAATACGAATATAAAAAATGAGATGTTGGTTAGAATAAAGCATTCACCAATTTTAATTGTATCTTTTGTTAACACATTCATTTTTTATTCTCATTTTCATATACAAATAAACAAATTAATCGAATCTTTATTTTAATAAAAACAAAACATTATTTTAAAAATAGTTAATTAGGATTTCGTTAATATTACTTGTTTAATGCTGAACAAGAATTCACCATAATGAAATAGCTTTACCAACAAAATATATAATTGTGCCTACTGCTATTACTGCAGTTGCTGCTACTACAATTCTTGTTGGTACTGTTAATGGTATATCTGATGTTGTTGTGATTTCATTACTTTCAACTTTTATAATTTTCCAATTACCATACCTAATTTCTCCATTACAATAAATTCTTATTTCTCTTTTCATGTGTTTGAGTTGTGTTATTATATATTTCCCATTATTTCCCATTGACTCTGTTTGTTCTTTTTCTTCTGTGATTATTTTATATTCAACTACCTCGATGTTAATAGGAGTTAATTTACTGCCCCATTTTATTAACCTTTCTATTTCATTTTCTGACCTGATGTTATTACCTTCTTCATCTGGTTGAGAATCTACATAATACATTTGAACATCAACACTCCCTTCTGTTCCTGTTGGTTCTTTAGTAAGTTTCAATAATTCTGGAAGAAATTTATTTTTTTTATTTTTCTTTTGCATTTCTAATTGGTCTTGTGAGAAAAAATAGTAGCACTTATTCCATACAATACATACATGTCCCCAAAAATCTTTAAATGGGAAAACATTACTTAATATCTGAATCATTATTTTCAGATTGTTGGAAATTGTATTTATGCTATAGTTCAAAACAATAACAATTCCTTGTATTCCTCCTTGTTCTTTAACAAAATTAACCATATCATTCAAAAACCTTTCATTAAATTCTCTTGATTCTTGAAGACTGGGTGTGTCAATAACAAATACATTATTTCTATCATACCCTCCATAATCTCCATTCACCTCTGTTGTTTCAGGGTTTGGACTATCACTAACCATAAAAACATTCTTCTTTAAAATAAAATTACCAAGTGAACTTTTACCATTACCTGTTTCTCCAATTAAAAGTAATTTAATTGGTTTTCTTTCTTGTCCAGTCATTTATATTTTCTAGTTATCCTTTCTTTAAATGTTAGAATTATGTTATTCATGAAATGTTATTTATAAATGATGTTTGTCGTTTATTTAATGTAAAACAAATATTTATCGTATTTAAAATGATAAAACATACCCCCTTTTATATTTATAAATAATTTAATATTGAATAAATTTAGAATGGTCAATGATAAATAACTACATTTAAATGAATAATGAGATAATAAGAAAAAATTCACACAACCAATATAGTAAATATTGTTTAAATTAAACAATCACAAATGCACAACAAGTTCATCACTATTCAATATTTGCTTATTTTTTCATAATGTTATTTCTCAAATTGAATTAATAAAAACTTTAATATTGTATTTTGAAGTTTTTTTTCATTATATTCCATTAATCAAATCAAAAATACAAATCGTTTATATTGTTTAATTAATTTTCAATTATTTGGTATCAGTTATCTTTTTTTTATCATCACCAAGGAGTTTTTTGCCAATAAAACCAAAAATAGTACCACCACCGATAGCACCAACAACACCACCACCGATAGCACCAACACCAGCAGCAGCACCAGCAGCAACATTAATAACAGCACCAGCAGCAACAGCAGCACCAATACCACCACCAATACCACCACCAACAACAGCACCAACAACAACGCCTAATACTATAACACCTACAACAATCCAATTACTCTTTTTTGGTTTCTTATTAGATTTTTTTTCTGTTATAGTTCTACTACTGGTTTCAGTAATTTCACCATAAATAAATTCTTCATTATACTTTATTTTCTTAGGTCTTATATATTTTGTTATTTTATATGTTATAGTATCTTTTGTTTCTTCTATTATTTCACGTTCTTCTTTTTCTTCATATTCAATCTCTTTAAATTCATTTATTGATTTATTTATTTCTTCTTTATCAATTAATTTTAATTTTTTTGCCCATTCGATTAATTTTTTTATTTCTTTTTCTGATCTTGTACTATCATCTTTTTCTGATCTTGTATCATCATCTTTTTCTGATCTTGTACTATCAACACTATCAAGTAATTGTGAATCTACGTAATACATTGGAATATCTTTTTCAATATCAATATTTTCATTTATTTTATTTGTTTGTTTAATAAATTTAATTATTTCTTCTTTAAATTTTTTTTTCTCAATTTTAGAGTTTTCAATCATAAATGATGGGAAACAATCATAGCATCTAGTCCATACAATACATACATGTTTCCAAATATCTTCAAATTGGAAAACATCAGATATAACTTTAACAAGATGTTTAAGACTATGAGAAAATCTAGGATTATTAAAATCCATTGTCAATACAATTCCTTGTAATCCTGTTTTTTTAACACATTCAATAATATTTTGAATATTTATATTATCAAAATTATTAGAATCATTAAGACCAGGAGTATCAACAACAAATACATCACTTCTATCACCTTTTCCAGAACACTCATCAGTCTTTTTTGTAACTGAGTTTGGACTCTCACAAGCCATAAAAACATTCTTCTTTAAAATAAAATTACCCAATGAACTTTTACCAGTACCTGTTTCTCCAATCAAAAGTAGTTTAGTTTGTTTTGATCCTTCTGTACTCATTGATAATAATCAGATGTTTTGATTTATTTAAATACCATCGGTTTTATATGAAATGATGTTTGTTGTTTTATAAATAGAAATTGAGTAAAAATAATCACAAATAAGAGTTTTATGATAAAATTATTTTATTTAAGTTGTTAATTTGTTTTTGTTGAAAATAATACATAATTTGTTGATTTTTAATTCCTTATGTAAAAATATATCGTAAATGACATTTGACTTTAACAAGAAAAAACTACGTAATGCTTACATTGTTAACGAATAAAAAATATTATGTTATTTTTTGACAAACATTTTAAAAAATCTAAAAAATAAATTAAAAATAGTTCTTATTTAAAATCAAATTTATTTTTGTTTGTTGATTAAAATAGCATTTTTATTTCAACAAGAATACTTTTCCTTCTTTTTCAAAATAACAATCTCTTTATTCATTTTTATTAATTTCTTTATTCATAAAAATATTTCAAATTCAAATGATAATTAATTAAATAATTTTAATTTCAATAACAGATGTTCATCTCTTTCAATTTGATAATGGTTGTGATAAAATGAATTATTATAAAACAGATAAAATGAAATGAGTAATAATCATTTTTATTTTCATGAAATGAATAAAATTCACATTGTATTAAGTATGTTTAATAAAACATTAATTTGTAATGATGAAAAGTAAAATGATGTAAATAAACCATATATTAGGCACTGGAATAATTTATTTTATTTTTAATAATAAATCACAACTTCATCTGATTATAATCTATATAATACTTTTGAATATCAGTTATTTTGATTATCTTATTGTTTAATAGTAAATTCAATTAATCTTCTTTAAATTATATTTTTCACTTTTATATTTTTATTATATTCACAATATATTTGTTCACAATATAAAAACATGTTACAATTTCAAATATTGACATTTCTTAATCTATAGAAAATGAAGATGTGATATACTTCATTGAATTAAAATAAATTGAAAGAAGTACTCTTTAATCTGAGTATTGTAAATATTAAATACAAAAATATAATGAATAAATTATTGGTCATTTCAGTAATTAAACAAAGTGATAATGAAATTAATAAAAAGAATAGTAATACAATAAAAATAAATAATGGTTAATTCTAATTGAATATAAATAAATATTAATGAAAATCATAAATATACAATACTCAAGTTAATTAATTATTTTTAATTAACTGATATCATATTTTCTATGATAATTGTGAAAAATCATTTATTGATTTTATTATTGTATATTATTCTTTTGATATTTATTATCATTTCTCTTTCTGATGAATATTCTGAATATTCTTCTTCTTTTTCTATCTTTTCTATTATTGTTTTAATATATTTTTCTTCTTTAATTTCTTTATATCTCCATCTTTTGTGTTTATTTTGTTTTCTTCTTTATTTCCTTTTATAATTTTATTATTTATTATTATTCATTTTCTTCTTTTTCTTCTGTTGTTATTCTATTAATTTCTTTATTTTCTTCTATTCTATTGTTTGTTCTTATAGTATTTATTATTCTTATTTTTATCTTATCGTTTTCTTTTTTAATATTTCCATATGTTATTTCTGTATTTTCTATGATAAGAATTGGTGTTTCTATGTTATATTCTTCTGAATGTATTCTTTCAATTATATGATATTTCCGTATGATTTGTACATTATTTAATCTTCCAAGTTTTGTTGAATTTTCTATTCTTCTTTCATTTCCTTGACTTGTTCCATTAGGAATACAAAAGATTGTTCTTTCATTTTCTCCTTTCTTTTCTACTTCTTTCTTAATATTATTGAATATCATTGTTAATTTACTTTCTGGTTTAATCATCATTTCTACTCCTTTAATATTTTCTTTTCTAATTTTCACATTCTTCTTATCATTGGAAATGATTTCTTCAATTATTTTCTTTTCTTCTTCTTTTAAATATTTCATTCTATCAATTCTTTCATATTCATTTCCATCATACAAATACATATCCATTTCATCATATTCAATATCAATTATCGTTGTTATTGTTTTACGTTTCATCTTTTATTTATTTTTAAGTTCATTTAATTTTTATTTTTATAACATTTTAATAGTTTAATAATATGTTTATTATATTATTTTATCATTTCATACATCACAAAAATAAAGTAATAAGAATGAAATGATAATTATCTATTTATTCATTGATTTTAAAAGATATGAAATAATATTCTGATTAAAATGGTAAACACAAAACAGAAGAATTGCAATGATAATATATTTCATTTAATTTGAATAACTTGATTAGATAATAAATTAAATAAAATGATTAAGTTTATTTCATTACTCTCATTTATCATTTTATCATAACTTTGATAAACTGAAAAGTATAAAATTCATATTATCATTATTTGAATGATTAACATATAAGGCTACGAAAAAAAGGAAATAAGAGAAAAAGGAAGAGAAATGATGAAAAAGAAGGATATGAAAGAAAAAGTGAAATTAAGAAGTAGAAGAAGATGAAAAGAATAAAAGTAGAATGTTGAGATTATAAAATGAAAGAAGATAAAAAAGAATAATTCAAAATGAGAAAATAAATGATGAAAATAATGATGAAATAATGGATGTATTTTTTTATTATAGAAATTAGAAATATGCAATAAAAAATGTTTAATTTATTGATGTAAATTATTTATCATTATTTTATTTATGCAATTTATTTTATTCTTTTTTATTTTTATAATTTTTATTTATATATATAATTTTTTCTCTTTTTTTCTTTTTAATATATTGATTATTTTATTTTATTATTTATTATTCTTTTATTTATTTTTCTCTATTCTTTTATTTGTTCTTTCTTATTATATTTATGAAATATTTCAATATTATAAAATAATTTTATTATTTAATTATTTAAATGATTTATATTAAAATGAATTTATTTTATATTTTATTGTTTTCTTTTATCTTTATTTTATATTTTAATAATTTCTTTAATATTATCATTTTATATTATTATTATCTTTATTCTTTCTTATTTTTATAATTTATTATTATTATTGTATTTTTCATTTCTTATTTTATTTTAATTTATTATTATGTTTATTTATATTTCTTTTCTTTCTTATTATTATTCTTTATTCTTATTATTTATTTTATTTATTTATTTATTTTCATTTGATTCTTATTTTCATTTCTTGTTTTGATTATTTTGATTTGATTTAATTTTAATTTTTATTATTATTATATTTTTGATTATTCTTATTTATTTATCATTTATTTATTATTTGTTTTTATTATTATCATTTGATTTATATTTATTATTTATTTCTTTTATTATCTTTCTTAATAAATCTTTATTCTTTATTCTTTATATTATATTCTTATTTCTTATTATTTATTTTTGATTTTAAATGATTGTTTCAATATTCATCATTTTATTTATATCTATTATCTTAATATTATATCATTAAATTATATCATTAAATATTAAATAATCAATGTGATATAACAAAATAATTTAAATAATATATCATTATAAAATGAAATGATTAATAAATGATTTCATTATAAATATTAAATTCATGAAATAATGAATAATATAATACAAAATGATAAATAAAAATAAAAATGATAATAATAATAAATAATAATACAAAATATAAATAATAATAATACAAAAAATGATATAATACAAATATATTAATCAAATTAATATATAAATAAAAATAAATAATAATAATAAACAAAGAATAAAAATGAATATATTTCTTATTAAACAATCGAATGAATAAAATAAATAAAAAATATAAATAATAACAGAATAAGAATAAATTCAAAAAGGAATATATATAATAAATAAAAATAATAAAAACATACATTTAAAAAGAAATAAAAAAATAAAATATAATAAACATAAAATAATAAAAGAATAATAAGAAAAGATAAAATAAATAATAAAAATAAATAAATAATAAAATAATAAACATAATATTTATATTAATAAAATACTAATTAATATAATTAATAAAATCAAATATAACATATATAAAAGATAAATATGATAAATAAGAATAAAATAAACACAAAAAATAAGAAATAAAATAAATAACAAAAATACAAAAACAAATATATTCAAATAAAAAATAAAATAATATAAAAAAGAAGAGAAAAGAATAAAAATATAATATATAATCAAATATAAATATTATATGATTAATATATAATATGTAATATATAATATAT
>NW_001855179.1:0-1028 GCF_000209125.1 Entamoeba dispar SAW760
ATGAATATTTAAATCAGATATATAAAATACTCTATTATAAAATAAATATGAAGAAATGAATTTCTCACATTTCAACAACTAAAAGCAAAGAATAAGCCAATGTTTGCTGAAAAAAAAACCTTTTATAAGTCAAAGTGAATAATCTGCACTGAACAATGAACAATAAAAAATAAACCATTAACACACAGTTATCAACTTTTTTCATATTTTATTATTTTTCAATTTGTTCATTTCTTAATTTCTTATTTAACTAATTCATTCTAATTCATTCACTTCATTTATTATTCTATTTCTTTATTTTCTTGTATTTTTCTTTGATTGAATCTTTAACTTTCTCCATTTTCATTTTATTTTGGATTGAATATACTTCCTGTTGTATAATATCATTGTTTTTTTTTCTTTATTAATTATTTTTGATTTCTTCATATTCTCCTTTTTCAATTTACCTCTTATTTTCATTTTAATTTCATTCTTTGTTATTATTCTATATTTCTTATTGGTATTGTCTTTACCATCATTCTATTTGTTCATATTTTCTTATTTATCTTTCATTTCTTATTCTCTTTTTATTCAGTTTTTCGTTGTATTTCTTTTACCATTCTTATACACATTTTATTACTATTTCATCATTCTCTTGTACATTCTTGAATGTTTATTTCTTGTTTACCTTTCTTTACAATACTCAAGATATTATTTCATAACAATGATAATATGATTTGATAATGAGTTGTATTAAAAAGATTCTAATAGATAAACTAATTAAAGTACATGAATAAGTTAAATAAAAAAGAGAAGAATAACATAAATATGCATTAAATCATATTATTTATCTTTATTGGATGTAATAAAAAAGTGATTAACAAAGCTTTAAATCTATCAAGCAGAGTTTATTTAACCTTTTAATCAAAATATGAACGAAATAAATCAATTAACGAAAAGAAAGTAAAGTTTTAAATCTATTTACTATTTCTTAATTAAAGTTCAATTTGGTTTTCACCTTCATCAATAATAATGGCGTTAACTTGTTC
>NW_001855178.1:0-1345 GCF_000209125.1 Entamoeba dispar SAW760
CCTTATAAATTTTTATACTTTCGTTGACATTTTTTGAGATATTAATATAAAAAAATAATGATTAATATTAAAAAGAAATACATAATGAAGATAAAATAAAATAAATAAATCATGAATAATAACTAATACAGATTAAGATAATTGTTAAACAGAATTTAATTTAAAGAATGAGATATAAAGATATTAAATAATTTTTTAATAGTCTTTAATAAAAATAATCATTCATATCTCAAAAAATGTCAACGAAAGTATAAAAATTTATAAGGTAAAAGTTGTTCAGATATTAATTTTAAACAAGTGATTTATTAATAAAAATTTATAAAAAATGATACTTCTATCATGATTTTTTTGAGACACAAAAAATGACTTATCTTAAATATACATCGTTTTTCATATAATATAAAATAATAATTATAATACTGATATATCAAATAAAATAATTGTTTTGTAGATAAAGTATTGAAGGACGTATAGATGAGTAGAGTCAATATTTTTTGTCACTGAGTCAATTTTATCATATCTCTGTAACAAGGTTGTTTTAATGAAAACTTATAAGGTAAAAAAGGTTCTTGGAGGTAATCTGAAGACCTCATTTTTTAACAATTTTTTCATGATTATTTCATCATTGAGCATTACCTTTGAATAACAAAAAAGAATAACAAAAAATGACCTAAAAATAGTGAATAACAAAAAAGAATAACAAAAAAGAATAACAAAAACCCAACATACAAATGTTTTATATAACAACGAAAATTCCTTCTACACGGGGTAAATTTCAACAAAAATTGCAAAAAGACCCCCCCTACTCGAAATACGATTTTTGAAAATGCCCTTTTTGAAAAAACTACCGTTTTTTTGTTGAAATTAGAAGGAATAGAACGAAAAAAATTGATATTCCGTCGAAAAGTGAACCTTTATTACACAAAAGCTAGGAAAAACCATCGGATTAACACTAGACCAAAATTTTAAGATGGTAAAAGCTCGATTTGCCGAAAAGGATGACGTGGTTACCAACAAATATTCGGCATTTTCGGCGACATGTTTGTATGGATAATCTGAATCGTTTTCTATTTTTAGAAATTTTATAAATTATTTGTATGGATAATCTGAATCGTTTTCTATTTTTAGAATAATTCTATATTGTTTGTATGGATAATCTGAGTCGTTATCTAATTTTAGAAAAACTTTGAAGTTATTAATAAATTTATGAAGTAAAACAATAGTTTTTTCTAATAAATAACTAACAAAAGTTGTATAAATGAAAGAAAAATATTGATAGTTAAATGAAAACCTGATAAAATACGTATCATTCAAAATACATTGAATGATGGCAGTAAGCCTGTCA
>NW_001855177.1:0-1438 GCF_000209125.1 Entamoeba dispar SAW760
GTTCTACTGGTTTAAATATACTCTGAAGAGTTGAAAGTTCACTTGGAATAATGTTAGTGGTATGAAGGTTTGTTTCTTCTTTAATACAATTGACTTTTTGCAATCTTCCAAAGAAATGATTCTTTACATCATTTGGTGATCTTCCTTCCAAATAACTTGCGATAATTGTCCATTTATTTCCTATTTCTTTTCTTTTTTGAAGAATAAGATTGTCCTCTTCTTGACTCCAAGGTCGATGATAGATTGATTCATTGTTATTGAGATAACGCTCTCTACATTGTTTCTTTGTTCTAGTTGGAACCATAGAAGCAACTTCTTCCCAATTATTAATTCCATATCGTTTAATTCCTTCTATCAACAACATTTCTTCTCTTGTTGTCCATATTCTAACAACCTTCTTTTTTACCTTTTCTGGTTCTGAAGAAGTGTTTATTGGTAGTGTGTGTATGTATGAACTCATGAGAATGATGTGAAGTTCAAAGAGTTGTGCTTAAAAATATCTTCAAATAAGATTTTATTTCTAGAAATTTCTGTAGTTTTACTGATAAAAAAACATTTTTCTGATTTGATTCTTCTTTGAAATATTGTTATTTATTTTCCTATTTTATTATTAACTAATTAAAACTGTTTTGTAAAACAAAATAAAATAAATTGTTTTTTGGTATAATAAAATCAATAAATTGAAGTGAAATTCCATTGAAAATAAGGAGATTGTAAAAAAATGAAGAAGTGATTTTAGTGGTGACCCAAGTGAGTGAATGGTTCTAATTTAGTTGGTGTTTAATGTGAAAGAATTGGTAGAGGAATAGAACTATGAGTTAAAGTAATAGAAAGGAGAAAGGAAGAAATAGTAAAATGAAAAAAAGAAATAAACAAAAAGAACTCATAATTTATTGAGAACGAAGCACCATGAGTAATTCAAGTAAATCAGAAGAACACTTTGGACTTGAGGATCTTTTATCTCTTGAAAACCCAACATCAGACGTCATATTTTGTTTAAATACTGACCATATAACAAAAATTAAACAAACGATAATAGCAATTCCGTACATTAATTTTGTATTAAACGAACATTATCAAGAAGTTTTATCAGCAAATGATTTTCAATCAATGTGTCTTCAATTAAATTTATTAAAGAAAAGAATCATTGCTAACACATATTTAGAATCAAAAATTAAAAAGAAATTATTTTTAACATTTGTACATCACATTAATCAATTCTTTGATAATTATGGTGATGCTTCTCAACTATAGTTTGTTATATTATTAAATTTTATTTAGACTATTAACTTTCATTTATTATGAATAAGTAAATAATCAACATTTATTTTTCTACCTCTTCTTAGATTTGTATCAATTAGACTGAATTATGTATTAATACGTTTTAGTAATGTCTCCCAATTACAACCACCTTCTCTTCCAATACAAACAGAATTTC
>NW_001855176.1:0-1082 GCF_000209125.1 Entamoeba dispar SAW760
ATCCTTTTTCCATACTTTCTTATTTTCTCAAAGAACAAACTAAAACATAAACCAATTAAAAATATTAATTTTTAAAAAGAAAAAGGGTTTTTTTATATAAAAAAGTAAAATAAATTAATATACTTTTTAAAGAAATAAAGAAAAAGATTATTATTATTTATTTATTATTAAAAATTTAAAAAAAAAAGTAAATCATCAAGTTACTCAATTGGTCTTTGGAATATGAGTATGACATTTACCACAAGTAAGTCTGTCTTTGTGTTGAGCAAGGAAACAAGCTACTCCACATTTCTTATTAGCACAGCATTTTCTTAATCTTTCAACTTTACCAGCACTAGTAACATTATAATGAGTTAAACATGCGAGTTTGACTTTCTTATTAACATGTTTCTTGTGTTTTGGTTTTGAGGTATCCTTCTTCTTTGATTTCTTGTTTTTACCTCCTTCAAGTCCACCCATTTCGAAGAGTGTTGAGTCAACAATAATTTCATTACATCCAAGAATTCTACATCCTGCAAGGAGTTTACCACAGCTAAGTCTATTCATAAGCATACCAGCAGTTTCGTTCTCAGAAACAGTAACAGCTTCTACTTTACCAGAAAGTCTCTTAACAATTATTTGCATAAGTGGACTGTTTCTTTTTTTGATGTTCAGTTCTTATTAAAAAATCAGGGTTTATCTTTTCTTCTTTTTTTACCTATTTTTTCGGGATTTTACTTTTTTATATTTTTACTATTTTTTTCTTATATTTTTATTATTATTTTTCTTAAAATTATAATTTAAAATAACACAATTAATTTTCTAAATAACATCATTGAAAAAATTCAAATAACTTTTGATTCATCTCATCACACATAAAGAATTCTGGTGTAATTGGAAGTGTTTGGATTATTACATTACATTTAGTAACAAATTGACATATTAAAAGATCGTTAGTGATTGTTTCTTTTTGTTTCAAAAGAATATTATTTAATTGTGTAGTATGGTATTTAATAAGTATTTTAACAAAAGAGTCAATATGAAGATCGTCAAGTAATGCTTCCTGATCTTTAGTTTCTATTCTCTTTTTAATACTTTTTTGA
>NW_001855175.1:0-3752 GCF_000209125.1 Entamoeba dispar SAW760
TCATTTATTAATTATTTCATTTTATAATGATATATTATTTAAATTATTTGTTATATCACATTGATTATTTAATATTTAATGATAGAATTTAATGATATAAGATTAATATAATAGATATAAATAAAATGATGAATATTGAAACAATCATTTAAAATCAAAAATAAATAATAAGAAATAAGAATATAATATAAATAATAAATAATAAAGAAAACGAAGATAATAAAAGAAATAAATAATAAATATAAATCAAATGATAATAATAAAAACAAATAATAAATAAATGATAAATAAATATTAATAATCAAAAATATAATAATATTAAAAATTAAAATTAAATCAAATCAAAATAATCAAAACAAGAAATGAAAATATGAATCAAATGAAAATAAATAAAATAGAAAAATAAGAAATAAAGAAATAATAAGAATAAAGAAGAATAATAAGAAAGAAAAGAAATATAAATAAACATAATAATAAATTAAAATAAAATAAGAAATGAAAACATAATAATAATAATAAATAATAAAAATATGAAACAATAAAGATAATAATAATATAAAATAAATATAAAAGAAAACAATGAAATATAAAATAAATTCATTTTAATATAAATCATTTAAATAATTAAACAATAAAAATATTTCATAATATTGAAATATTTCATAAATATAATAAAAATGAACAAATAAAAGAATAGAGAAAAATAAATAAAAGAATAATAAATAATAAAATAAAATAATCAATATATTAAAAAGAAAAAAGATAATAAATAATACATATAAATAAAAATTATAAAAATAAAAATGAATAAAATAATTTATATCAATAAAATAATGATAAATAATTTATATCAATAAATTAAACACTTTTTATTTCATATTTCTAATTTCTATAATAAAAAATGCATCATTTATTTCATCATTATTTTCATCATTTATTTTCTCATTTTGAATTATTCATTTTTATCTTCTTTCATTTTATAATCTCAACATTCTTCTTTTATTCTTTTCATCTTCTTCTACTTCTTAATTTCACTTTTTTTCTTTCATGTCCTTCTTTTTCATCATTTCTCTTCCTTTTTTCGTAGCCAATAATTTCCATTCCAGCACAAAAATATAGTAATTCAATAAATTGCATTAAAACATTTAACTTGTTTAAAATAAACAATAAATAATGAACAAACCGAATTAATTTCTATAATCATTAAATCACTCTTTTCTTTTTATTTATTAATAATACCATCTTAATACATTATTTAAAGTTATTTAACCATTTATCTGGTATTTCTTAAAATAAAAAAAACAAGAGTAATATCAAAAAGTATATTAAACATTGTTTAAATAATCAGAGTGTTTAAGTATTTTATTTAACATTTTTATTGATGAATGAGAAATAATACTGATCTATTCAGTTAATTTTAAATAAATTGAATAAGAACTACTACAACAAATGATAATTTTTAATAAAAAGGATTAAAATCAAATAATAATCAATACACATATCTATAAAATATCAATCAAATGATTGATTGATGTATTTGTTTAAACTGATTAATCTCTAATATTATTATGTACTAATCATTCCTTTCATTAAAATTATGAACATTTCTTTTGTCTTTTATGAGAATACAAACTAATGTTTTAAACAATCATTTACTTCTAAAGATTTGTAAGTAATCACCAATTTATTTTACTCCAACTTGATTATAATTATTTTCTATTCTTCATTTTCGACACTTGAAGAATATCTACATTCAATACTTCATGAATATTATGAAAAGGTTATTCCTTCTTTCAACACATTTAACTAACATAAACTATTTGTTTTGTTAATCTAATAAAACTTTTTATACTAATAATTCTGTAATTGGTAATCTTCTATTTTTATCAACTACCATAAAATGACTATGGAATAGCACGATTAAAGTTTGTATGTATAGTATTTCATAGTGCTTGTTAATGAGAAATGTAATGTTTCTTAACTTTTTGATATCAAATCAAAACCATGTTTATTATTAAAATTACATAATGTCAATAACATCTTTTCTATTTTATTTCGTTAATTCTAATTTATCAATACATTAATACACCAACAAGTGATTTAACAATATAAATAAGTATTAATAGTTAATGTAGTACTCTACATCTATATAGATTCATTCAAAGAATATTGTAATTGACAAACAATATAATAGATATAAATAATATTAGATATTCAATTATAAATGAATAATTAAATTGGATAGAGATATAACATTGACTTTAATCATTATAAGAGATAATCAAATAATAAATGTTTGTTAATAAGATTTATTATGAACACGGTTTCATTCTTCAATATTCAATAAGATGTAATCTCATTTTGAAGAAGTGTTGTTTCATTTAATTCATTGTTTAACAACTATTCTACAAACACACGAACAAGCTGTGTTATAACATAATTGATAATAAACTTAAACATGAATAATACAACAAAAGATAAAATAACAATATAGTTATTATTTAATCCAATGATAAACATTGATGACTCAATTAATAGATATCAAAGATCGAATAGCATTGTTGAAGTATTAACAGATATTTCTAACAATTAATCTTTGGATAAAATGAAATGAAACAATGTTGAAAATTGATAAAATAAATCAATGAAATCAAAAACATAACAACTGTTTGTAATAAAAACTGAAATAAACTATTTCATATCTAAGGTAGTTGAGATTAAGAAGAAAGTAAAACAATCTTAACACTAAAGAGAAAAAGATATTAGATTTAGAAGAAATTTAACTATCCCAGAGATTAAGAAAACATCTTCAGAGTTTATAGTAGTTATTTATCCATTTCTATTCTTAACGATGAAAAACAAACCAATGAAAAAACTTGCTGAAACTAATACCACATTGTCTTTTTTGTAAAACCATTTTTGAAGTGATAGAAGTCAAAAGATAACTTACAGTAATGATAGTACATAGAGTTAGTTTAAAAAGTCTAAAAACAAAACAAATGAATAGAGTCTAATCACAAAAAACATTTCATATGAAAGTCTAATACTTAAGAATTGGTTTTCATCTTATAAACTCCCTCAAATTAAGTATTTAACTCAAAGTATCAAAGAAAAACAAACAAATTAATAAAGATGAATAATTCCATTGATAAAAACAAGAACCATCTGATAGAGAAGGTAGTTTTTTTGTTATTTGATTTCATAGAGTGAAATAAGAAAAAGAATTGAAACTTTAGTTCATAACATTTTAATGTTGTAAAAAGGAATCAAAGAACTGAGAAAAGAATGGGAAAACTGGTTAAATGAACTTTCATTAGAATAAAATAAAATAAAAAAATGAAAAGAGAAAAAAGAAAAAAACAACAAAATCAATCAAATGAAGGAAAAGATAATAGTAGTTTTTGTTCTTTTCTTTACTCATTGTATGTGTAAATGTGGTGATGGAATTCGTCAAAGATTTGATGAAGAATGTGATGGAGGAAGTAATTGTAGAAAAGATTGTATCTGTGAAGATGGTTATTTTCCTGAAGATGATGTTCAATCAGTTGGATGTGTTCCATCTTGTTTAATTGGTGGATGTAAAACAGGATGTTATACACCAGATGAATGTGGATATTGTGATGAGAAAGGATATCGTTCAGATTGTTTAGGATGTACTGAAAGGATATATTCCACAAGGATATCTCAAATGTGTAACATTTAATGAAAGTACTGTAAAATCATGTCAAGAATACATTACTTTACATGATTAT
>NW_001855175.1:3852-9887 GCF_000209125.1 Entamoeba dispar SAW760
TATAATTTTAAAAATCATATAACAAATGCTGTTTGTGAAAGATATGATGTTAAAGGATGTCCTGAACCAGGAAGTCATCATGCTTCAATGATGGTAACATTATCAAGTCAATATGATTATTTTATTTTTGCTGGTGTTATTACTGATAATAATGCAGCTTTTAATTTAACTATCACAACATTATGTCCATATAATTGTGGTGGAAATGGTGTTTGTGATAAAGTATCTCAAACATGTATTTGTAATGATGGATATGTTTTAAAACAAGATAGTTGTTCATTGTGTGGAAATGGAAAAAAAGATGAAGGTGAAGAATGTGAAAAAGTTTCTGGAAATAATTATATTGACCCAAATTGTGATTATTCTACCTGTTCATGTGAAGATGGATATATTCCATTAACAATCAATGGTGTAACTAATTGTGCTGTTCCAACTTGTGGAGATGGAGTAATTAATGATTATGAAGAATGTGATGGTGGAGAAGGTTGTCACCATTGCGTTTGTATTGAAGGATATCGTCCTTATGAAAGTCCAAGAATGTATTGTTTAAGTAATAAATGTGGAAATAATGTACTTGATGAAGGTGAAGAATGTGATGGTGGAGAAGGTTGTTATGAATGTGAATGTCAAGCTGGATGGTTTGAGGCACATTCAGTAGGGTGTCAAAGAGTACGAAGATCTATTGTATCATTAATAATATTTATAGGTGGAATTATCATATGGATATTCATTTGGCTATTACTACTTATTGGTTTTATTTCAAAATACATCTTCTTAAATAAACTTATCATTTCAGAACAACAAAAAGAAGAAGTTAATGAACAAATGACATTAAAATCAGATGTATATTCATTTGCTATTTGTATGTTAGAAGTTTGGATAAGTAAAGATCCATATAATTCAATAAAATTCCCAGATGGTGAATCAATTCTTAAGTTTGTTGGAATAAAAATGAAAATTAGGAATAAGTTGTTGTTGTGCTAAAAACTTCTTAAAAAATAAAAAATAAGAAGATATTTTCATTTAAGGTACTCTAACAAAAGTGTATTATTTGTTGGCATCAAGATTTAGAACAAGTCTCAGTATTTATTTATTTAGAAATATTACAAAAGAGTATAATTGTTGATACCTCATAATACTTCTTGTTATGAAAGTCATTGTAAAACAAATTCATTGAAGAAATTTGACAGAATTCTTTTTAGGCACAGGTAAAAAAAGGATTTTAATACAAGTTTGACTATTGTTTAGTTGTTTGCTAATGCTTTTCTTTAATGAACAAGAACTATGAAGTAGAAGAAAATATAAAAATGAAGAAATATAAAGTCACTATATTAGAAATCGTCCCACTCTGATACTGTTTTCTTTTTTATAGTTTCTTCTTCTTCTTGTTCTTGGTCATTACCTCCAAAAAGAAATTCATCATCTTCTGGAGGTTGGCTTTCGTTTTGTTTTAATGTTTGTAAAAACGTACTCAATTTGATTGAGGGCTTAGGTTGTTTGTTTTCTTCTTTCTTTAAAAACAAAGGTTTTTGAATGTTTTTTTTTTCTTGAACATTTTCGTTGTTTACTTTTTTTGTAGTGTCATCCTCAAATAATGCTAACAATTCATCAACATCGTTTATGTCATCATCTCTTTCATTTTTGTTGGGAGGCTTTAATGATTGTGTTGTGGTTGTTAAATGTTTTTCTATTTGTTTCTGTTGTTTTTCTATATCACTAAACGATTTTTTATATTTTCTTTTCTTTTTTTCATCTTTCTTTTCAAAGGGTTTAATCATTTTTTGATATAAATCTCCTTCTTCAACTTCTTCTTCAATATCAAATTCTTTCCACATGGAGTGTTCTGATTTTTGTTGGTTTTTTTGTTCATTCTCTTCTTGGAGATACCAAACATTATTTTGTTCTTCTTCATTTATTTGTTCTCTTTGTTCCACCTTCTTTTGAATATCATTTTCTTCTTCTACTATCCTTTTTTCGTTGTACTCTCCACATAACGTTCTTAAATCTTTTGCTTGATTAGATATACCAAATATGTGTTTGTATGATTGTTTTTCTCCACAGACTTTACATTGAAATTTCTTCAGTTTGTTCTTAATATGCACTTGAAACATTTTACAAGAAAAACATTGTAATAACACAAATTCTTGTGGCATTTGTTATTAAGATTTTTGTTTTCTATCTTCTAGTTTTATTCTTTAATCTTAACTAAAAAATAAATAAAAGTTATTACCCTTTCTTAGCTGTTTATTGTTTATCAGTCCATAGAATAATGGTTTCTCAAGAAACAGAGATTTGTAAGAGAGTAGAACTCACTTAAATTTTTTGGAATGTTATATATAGCACAATTAACATACTGTTAAATATGAATGACGATCAATCAACAAAACACTAATCCCAGATTGTCAGTTGTTGAAAACTTTCAAGAAATAGTTAAACCAACTTAAATAATCGTTAATTAAAACATATAAAATAAAAATACTGAATTATAATATAGAACACTAGTAAAATACTTAGAATAACATAAACAAATAAAACCTAAACAAAAAGAAAGAACAAGGTATGTTCGAGATAGAACAAGAATGTGTCAGTGTTTTGTTATTCAATTGATCTGTTTTTCTTCTTTTTTTAAAGACAACCACTTGAGTAATCATTTTTATTACACAAAATTATTCAAATTGATAATTAAGAAAAGTAACAAAAAGTAAAGAGTTTCATCTATCTTATTAAATATTTTGAATTGAATAGGTTAAATTTATTATGAGTAATTTGAACGAACTTTAATGATAATGTCTATTTGAACTATTACAGAATATTATTCCTTTTTTCATATTTTTAATCATTGGTATTATTCTTCATAAATATCAAAAATTTGGTTCTTCTTTGTAGAGGAAGAGTTTAGTCTACAGTTTTCATGATAAAACCAAAGAAATTCTTTAATCGTTCCATTACAGAGAAGATTAGTTTATTTAAGATTATGCTGGATAATATTTTTCATATTAGAATAACTCATATAAAAGATTCAATTAACTTTTTTTAAAAAAAATATCCAAAAGAGTCATGGTTTAATTTGATAAATGAATAAGGAAAAAAGGTGTATGGGAAATTCTTTAATTAAAAGATATTTTATAGTAATGTTGAAAAATGATTGAATCGTAGTATAAAAATAGATAATTGAAAATGTGATGTCAGAAACCCTTATTATGACTGATTTCCTGAAAAAAACTAAAATATTCAGTTATGGTGAATACTTTTATTCTTTTTTTGTTTAGTTCTATTTGTTTTGGTTACTATTGTTTAAAAGAACAGAAGAACGATATTATATTATATACTAACACTTCATGTATTGACCCAACAATAAAAAATCTAGAATTTGTTGGAGATTATACTAATTACTCATCTTTTATTATAGACATATATAGTGTTTATTCATTTGTTAAATTTGGTTCACCAGACAAAACATTTCAAGCAAATAAAGTTGTAATTCAACTAAAACAAAAATTGAATAATCTATATTCAATTAATTTTAATCATATTGAAACAAACTTTGAGCTCTACTTAACAGACAATAATTATTTATTTGGAGGTATCCAATTAAACTTTTGTAATGGAAACAGTCCAACAAAAATAATTGGAGACGTTGATACATTGTGGATTTATGGAAATGATGACGTTAAATTTAATTATCATTTACCTATTCAACGCACTTATTTCTCTTCAACTAATACTATGTTAAAACTACCGTTTAGTGATGGTATTCGTTATTTAATATCATCGTATGAAGGGACAATCAATCAAATAACATCAACTTCATCAAGTGATGATTATTTCAATCAAACATGTGGTGGAATGGTTCGTTATTTTAGTATTAAGAATATTAAGTTTCATAGTGCAACATCAAAATGTTTGCGTTCATTCACAAAGGATGAAGAAGATGATTTCAACTTATTTATTGTTACTATTATTATGTCTTTATTACCTAATTATAATTATTACATGGCATTATCAACAAATAATTATATTATTAGAAATAACTATGGAACAGATATTCATAAAGTATATACATATCCTAATCAATGGTTAAAATATGAATCATCAAATCAAACAACATTCAATATTTATAGAAAGAAAGAACCATATCAAAGAATTGAATTTAGTTTAACAATTGAAACATCAAATGAAGGAACAACATCAATTAAAGAAGTAGAAAATAATGATAAATCAATTTCAACAGTAATTATTTCTTCTTCAAAACCATTAACTGATTTAACTAAAGTTGAATTTTTAGAAACAACATCAACAAAGAAAAGTCAAATAATGATTATTGGAATGAATGGAATAACATTAGATAGTATTGGATATAAGAATTGTAATATAATGATTTATAAACAAGAAATACAGGAATGTATTGAATGTGAAAAAGGATATTATTTAAATTCAAATAAAGAATGTCAATTATTACCAGATAATTGTATTGTAGGATATAAAACATATTGTTATCAATGTAAAGAAGGATTTATTAAAGAAAAAGGAGAGTGTAAAGAAATTGATAATAAATGTAATAAATCAGAAAGAAATTATTGTTTAAAATGTTCAAATGGATATAAAATAGAAAATAATCAATGTAATGGAGATAAAGAAGATCAATGTTATTATGAAGGAAATGAATGTGTATCATGTTCAAATAGATATACATTAAATAATGGAAAATGTTCAATTAAAGAAAAGAATCAAAATGGAAAGAATGAAGAAATATATTGTGAAAATGGAAAATACATCAATAATAATAAATGTATAGAATGTTCAAAATCAGAAATATGTCAAACAAATGATATTGAAATAAAATGTAAATATGAAGAATATTTAGATAATAATAAATGTATAAATAAAACATGTGAAGAAGATATGATAAAAGATCAAAATGGAAAATGTAATAATAATAATAATATTGAATATTGTTTAAATAAATCATATGTTAATGGAAAATGTGTTGAATGTTTAAATACATATTCACCTAATTTGAAGGGAGAATGTATTAATACAAAAATAGAATATTGTGAAGAACAAAATACATATGGATGTAAAAGATGTGAAGAAGGATATTATTTAACAAAAGACATGAAATGTTTAAAATGTGATGATAAATGTGAAACATGTTATGGAACATCTACATATTGTATGAGTTGTTCTAATGATAAATATTTAAGAAATGATAAAACATGTCAATCAAATGAAGAACTAAATGGAACATGTTTACGAATATTGCCAGATGGAAGTGGATGTGGAATATGTAATAAAGGATATTATAGAAATGGAAAAGGATGTTCAAAATGTGAAAAAGAATGTTTAACATGTAATCAAAAAGATAAATGTATAATATGTGGAGAAGGATATTTTATGAGTTCAACAGGAATATGTAAATCAACAACAACAATTAAAGGGTGTAAAGGAGAAATAGATAAAGAATATGGATGTAGAGAATGTTTAACAGGATATTATTTAATAAATAAAGAATGTTCAAAATGTGGAAATAAATGTATAACATGTTTAAATGAGAAAGAATGTAATACATGTGAAGATGAATATATAATAATAAATAAAGAATGTATTCATTATTCAAATATTAATAAATGTAAAGAAACAAAAAATAATAAATGTTCAAAATGTTCATTTTGGTATGGAATCAATGAAGAAGGAACAAAATGTAATAAAGAAATTGTATGGTGGATGATAATGATAATTATCATCATTATACTTATTATCATCATTATAATAATTATAATTATAATAATAATGATTAATTACATTATAAAACGCAAAGAAAAGAAAGAACAAGAGAAAACAACAACAATATTTAAAATTTCACAATCAAATATCAAATTCATAACACTTGGAGATGGAATAATAACAAATAAAAAAGAAATAGAAATAGGAGAAGGAGAAGAAATTGAAGTAAATAAAGAAATCAGAGAATTAATATGTATTGGAAATGAAAAGAAAGAAAAAAAGAAAATACAAATAAGTAGTAAAGAAGAAAA
>NW_001855174.1:0-1072 GCF_000209125.1 Entamoeba dispar SAW760
TGCAGGTTCGATCCCTGCCAAGCTCGTCTTTTTATTGACTAGATTACTTTACTTTAATCCCTTTCAACTTCTATAACCTTTATATTCTATTATATATATATTTCTTTATTTATATATATATATATATAAATAAATAAAGAAATATATATATAATAGAATATAAAGGTTATAGAAATAAATACATACATAGATATATAAATAAAGATATATATAAATAAATAAATAAAGAAATATATATATATATTTCTTTATTTATATATATATATATATTTCTTTATTTATTTATTTATATATATCTTTATTTATATATCTATGTATGTATTTATTTCTATATTCCTTTATTTCTATATTTCTATATTTCTATATTCCTTTATTCCTTTATTCCTTTATTTAAAAAAAAACTCTCTATATAAAAACAAAAAGGTAGATTACCTGACGTTCCCATCTGTGTGAACATAATGGTACTGATCAGGCTCTAAGCATCTTTACTTCCGTGTTCGGATGGGAACGGGTGTATCCTACTTGATATGAACCTACCGTTATCCTACTTACTTATGACTATGACTATCATATATTTTCTTATATTATTATATTATTATATGACTATGTACTTTTATTATTATTCCTAGTCTGTTTATTTTATATCTTATCTTTCTTATGTCTTTTATATATCATATCTATATCTATATCTATATCATATCTATATCATTTATATAACTTATATCATTTATATAACTTATATCATTTATATAACTTATAACATTTATATAACTTATAACATTTATATAACTTATATATCCCTTTTTTTATCTTCCCAGTATTTTATGAATGTTATAGGGCTTGTGGCGCAATGGAAACGCATCAGACTACGAATCTGGGGATTGCAGGTTCGATCCCTGCCAAGCTCGTCTTTTTATTGACTAGATTACTTTACTTTAATCCCTTTCAACTTCTATAACCTTTATATTCTATTATATATATATTTCTTTATTTATATATATATATATATTTCTTTATTTATTTATTTATATATATCTTTATTTATATATCTATGTATGTATTTATTTCTATA
>NW_001855173.1:0-1748 GCF_000209125.1 Entamoeba dispar SAW760
CATTTCTTTAATAAATCTTCTTACATGATAACAATATGTTTCATTTCCAATTTTACATTCATTTTGAGTATTTTGCATGTTTTGTATTTAAATTAAGATAATATCCATATTCACATTCAATACAATGATTTTGATTATTTATTTTAATACAATGTGAATTATATTGACATTCTTTATTTGAATTTAAATAATATCGTTTTTCACATTCAATACATTCTTTTGTTTTTTCTTTATAAATCATCATATTACAATTCTTATATCCAATACTATCTAATGTTATTCCTTTCATTCCTATAATCATTATTTGACTTTTCTTTGTTGTTAATGTTGTTTCTGAAAATTTTACATCATCTAAAACATATAAAGGTTTTGAAGAAGAAATAATTACTGTTGAAATTGATTTATCATTATTTTCTACTTCTTTAATTAATGTTGTTCCTTCATTTGATTGTTCAATTGTTAAACTGAATTCAATTTTTTGATATGGTTCTTTCTTTCTATAAATTTTGAATATTGCTTGATTTGATGATTCATATTTTAACCATTGATTAGGATATGTATATACTGTATGAGTAATTGATGGACGATTGTTATTTCTAATAATATAATTATTTGTTGATAATGATATTTGACAATAATTAGATAAAGATACAGTGATAGTAACAATAAATGAATTAAAATCATCTTCTTCATCTTTTTTAAATTGATGATTACATTCTGTTGTTATATCATAAATTGCAATGTTTTTATAACTAAAATAACGAACCATTCCACCACATGTCTGACTGAAATATTTATCATTTGATGATTTTGGTGTTATTTTATTGATTGATCCTTCATATGATGATATTAAATATTGTATACTAATATCAGAACTAAATTTTAAATTAATAGGAATTGAATTGAAGTAAGTACGTTGAATAGGCAAATGATAATTAGAATCATAATCATCACTTCCACTAACTAACAACCCATCAACATCTCCAATTATTCTTGTTGGACTATTTCCATTATAGAAAGTAAATTGAACATTTTTAAATGAATAAGGGCTTTTGACCAATTCAAGTCTAAAATTTGTTTCAATATTTACAAAGGAGAGAAAAGAATGACTAGTACTCATTTCTTCTATTTGTATAATAACTTTTCTTGCCTTAAATGGATTAACCGAACCAAAATCAGATATTCCATAATAGTTACTAACTGAAATAATAACTGATGAATATTTAGTATAATCTCCTGTTAATTTATTTGAAGTTAAAGTATAATCACTACAACTAGTATTTGCATAGATTACGATATCATTCCCTTCCACTTTTTGACAATATTCACCATTACAAAATGAAATAAATAGAAGTAATAAACAAAACCACATTGTATTTGTTTATTTAAGTTATTTTACACTTTTCTTTGTTTTTTGTTAGTCTTTTATTTTTAGAATATAATAAATTTATATAATTTATTTTAATTTATTTGTAAGAATTAATGATGAAAAGGATTATTATTTCTTTCTTATTATCATTCAATGAAATCAAATATTTCTTAAATTTCAATTAGAAAAATTTGATTGTTAAAATATTAACATTAAATGTTTGTTTAAGAAAATAAAGTGAATATGGTTTGTTCATATTTAATTTAATTGAAATATGTTTAAATGAGAATAATTATCGATGGTTAATTTGATGTTAGAAAAGCATGTTCTTTCATTCTCATTAACTATCATTTTATTATGATTTTATTATGATTAACAT
>NW_001855172.1:0-1018 GCF_000209125.1 Entamoeba dispar SAW760
CACTATAAGCACTTGTGGTCCAATGGTATGACGTATCCCTGCCACGGATGAGACCCGGGTTCGATTTCCCGGCAAGTGCACTTTTTATGCTCTTATACTTATGTATTATGACCCTTTAGACTAAAAAAAATATCATCTATACTATATATATTATATATATTATATATACTATAACTATGTATATATTATTATCTTATTCCTTATTCATTTCTACTTTTATCTTATTATACTTAAACCTCTTATTATTTAATCTCTTTATGTATACATCCTTTATATTATCCATATATATATTATATCTTATCTTTTATATATTATATATTATATATTATATATCTTCCTTTTTATATATTATATATTATATCTTATCTTTTATATATTATATATTATATCTTATATCTTATATATGTTTATAACTTTATATGTTTATGAGTTAGACTCCTTATTATTATCTTTCCACTTATTATTCCCTTCTATATCTTAGTATTTCTATCTTCTATATACTACTATCCTATTTTATTACTATACTTCTATTTTACTACTATACTATTCGACTATATATTACTTCTTTATTCTACTATTCGACTATTCTCTCCTGTTTATCTATACACTAGATTACTACTATAGTACTTTCCTATTCTACTATACTACTATACTACTATTCTACTATTCTACTATACTACTATACTACTATACTACTATACTACTATACTACTATTCTACTATTCTACTATTCTACTATACTGTTATTCTACTATTCTACTATACTGTTATTCTACTATACTACTATTCTACTATTCTACTATTCTCCTATTTCCTGACTATCTATACACTATAAGCACTTGTGGTCCAATGGGTATGACGTATCCCTGCCACGGATGAGACCCGGGTTCGATTCCCGGCAAGTGCACTTTTTATGCTCTTATACTTATGTATTATGACCCTTTAGACTAAAAAAAATATCATCTATACTATATATATTATATATATTATATATACTATAACTATGTATATATTATTA
>NW_001855171.1:0-1866 GCF_000209125.1 Entamoeba dispar SAW760
ATTTATTCTTATTTATTTGGTATTTCTGTGTTTGTTCTTTTATTAATTAAATCTTGTATTGATCCATATTTTGCATATTCTGTTATCATACATATTTTATTAGGAATAAATACTGCTCCATAAAAATGAATAATATATTCACTTCTAAATTTATCTAACATCATTACTTCTTTCTCAAATTCTTTCATTTCATC
The DNA here is from genome assembly GCF_000209125.1 of Entamoeba dispar SAW760. Taxonomy (NCBI): domain Eukaryota; phylum Evosea; order Mastigamoebida; family Endamoebidae; genus Entamoeba; species Entamoeba dispar. The sequence continues at coordinate 195 of NW_001855171.1, forward strand.
TTCATCTTTATCAATTTGTTTCATTTTCTTAATTGCTACTTGATTTCCTCTAAATTCTCCTATATACACTATTCCAAATGATCCTTCTCCTATTTTATGTTCTTCTTTTATTTCATCTGGATCAAGTCGTGTTGATATTTGTGTTTCTCCTTTAATTGAAATAATTTTAATTATTTCTTCTTGTGTTTTATTGAGTGTTTTACTAATTATCATTATTTGTTCTTTAATTTTAGTAGTACATTTGATTGTAATGAATATTTCAAATTCACATGCATACCCTCCTTCAATTGTAATGATATTTGGGTTTGTTCTAATTGAATATTTTTCATTTTCTTCTTTACTACTTATTTGTATTTTCTTTTTTTCTTTATTTTCATTTCCAATACATATCAATTCTCTAATTTCTTTATTTACTTCAATTTCTTCTCCTTCTCCTATTTCTATTTCTTTTTTATTTGTTATGATTCCATCTCCAAGTGATATGAATTTGATATTTGATTGCGAAATTTTAAATATTGTTGTTGTTTTCTCTTGTTCTTTCTTTTCTTTACGTTTTATAATGTAATTAATCATTATTATTATAATTATAATTATTATAATGATGATAATAAGTATAATGATGATAATTATCATTATCATCCACCATACAATTTCTTTATTACATTTTGTTCCTTCTTCATTGATTCCATACCAAAATGAACATTTTGAACATTTATTATTTTTTGTTTCTTTACATTTATTAATATTTGAATAATGAATACATTCTTTATTTATTATTATATATTCTTCTTCACATTTATTACATTCTTTCTCATTTAAACATGTTATACATTGTTTTCCACATTTTGAACATTCTTTATTTATTAAATAATATCCTGTTAAACATTCTCTACATCCATATTCTTTATCTATTTCTCCTTTACATCCTTTAATTGTTGTTGTTGATTTACATATTCCTGTTGAACTCATAAAATATCCTTCTCCACATTTTATACATTTATCTTTTTGATTACATGTTAAACATTCTTTTTCACATTTTGAACATCCTTTCCCATTTCTATAATATCCTTTATGACATATTCCACATCCACTTCCATCTGCTAATATTTGTAAACATGTTCCATTTAATTCTTCATTTGATTGACATGTTTTATCATTTCTTAAATATTTATCATTAGAACAACTCATACAATATGTAGATATTCCATAACATGTTTCACATTTATCATCACATTTTAAACATTTCTTATCTTTTGTTAAATAATATCCTTCTTTACATCTTTTACATCCATATGTATTTTGTTCTTCACAATATTCTATTTTTGTATTAATACATTCCCCTTTAAAATTAGGTGAATATGTATTTAAACATTCAACACATTTTCCATTAACATATGATTTATTTAAACAATATTGAATATTATTATTACATTTTCCATTTTGATCTTTTATCATATCTTCTTCACATGTTTTATTTATACATTTATTATTATCTAAATATTCTTCATATTTACATTTTATTTCAATATCATTTGTTTGACATATTTCTGATTTTGAACATTCTATACATTTATTATTATTGATGTATTTTCCATTTTCACAATATATTTCTTCATTCTTTCCATTTTGATTCTTTTCTTTATTTGAACATTTTCCATTATTTATGTATATC
>NW_001855171.1:1966-3888 GCF_000209125.1 Entamoeba dispar SAW760
TCTATTTATATCCATTTGAACATTTTAAACAATAATTTCTTTCTGATTTATTACATTTATTATCATTTTTTTGACATTCTCCTTTTTCTTTAATAAATCCTTCTTTACATTGATAACAATATGTTTTATATCTTACAATACAATTATCTGGTAATATTTGACATTCTTTATTTGAATTTAAATAATATCCATATTCACATTCAATACAATGACTTTGTTTATTTATTTTATTACAATGTGAATTATATTGACATTCTTGTTTTGAATTTAAATAATATCCTTTTTTACATTGGATACATTTAAATTTTTCATTTGATTTACCAGTTAAAACAATACAATTTGATAATTGACCATTTAATCTTACTGTTTCATCAAATATCATTATATTATTATTACCATTATTATTATTAATATTTATTAATGGTGTTGATGAAGAAGAATTAGTGAAATAATAAACAGATTTATTAACAAAAGAATTACATGTGAGAATACCATTTATAATTAAAGTTAATGGTTTATTTGTTGGATTTGATGAATGTTTTAGTTTATTATTTCCATTTATTTCCAATGTATTTGTAGTTGAATTGTATTTGAATTGTGTCATAACATTCTTTTCTCTATTATTTGTAATTTCAAAGTTATTAAATTGTATCTTTTGAGTATACTCTTTGATTGATGAAACAGGTGCTATTAATAATGTAATATCATCATTAACATTAATTTGTTTAACTGAAATAAAATTATATAATATAATATCATGATCAATATTAAGAGTTGTATATTTAATAATATTATTATTAAAATTTACTGTGTTTAAATTTTGTTGAATATTAAGAATACATTCAGTTTCACCATTATCATCACATGGACAATGTGGATAATTGAATGGTTGATTATCATTTCCTGAATATGATAAATTATAATTATTACCATTCATTGTACAAGTAACACTTGTATCTAAATCAGTTCCATTTGGACAAAATCTCATTAATCTATTATTTGATATTAAATATGCTTTACCTTCTAACATATCAAGTCCATTCTTAAAATCTTTTGGTAAATAATGGTCAAATGATTTTTTATCAAAGTCAAGTGCAGCATTATTATTAAATGACATCACATCAAAACATTGTTTATTATTAATTGGATTATTAACTTCAAATTTACTTATTTGTGACCCAGCTGGTTTATAAAGATGAATATAATCACTTTTCCAAATAATTATTTGAGGTTGATTTAATGATGGTGTTGTTTCAAATGTAATTGAATGTTTAAACGAAACATGACCAATCCAAAATACTATAGAATTTGTTCCAATGTTAAATTCTTTATATGTATGAAATCTTCCATTTAAATTAATTTGAGAATTATCCATAACTTCAATAACATTTGCACTCCAGTAATCATATAAACTTGTCATTGTGAACTTACCATCAAGATATGTTCTGTTACAATTGAAAGCTAAACCAGAGTAAGTGAAATTCTTGTTAAAATAATATGAATAATTGTTTGAGAGTGATTCACATTGTTTATCTTTTCCACTTTCAAATCCATCTTTAAATTCATGTCCTTTTGGAATACAGTCATATTCATCAGCATTAATACAATTAATTAACATTATAATATAAAACATTAACATAAATAATGATGAAAAATACGAGTATGAGATTATTTTTGTGATAATTTACATTGTTTCTTTCTTTTTTGTCATTTTGAATCTTTTGTTGAATTTTGTTATTTTATATATAAATAGATTAATAATAATATACTAATTTGTTATTTATTTTTATTATTATTAATTAAAATCTTAACATTAAAAAATAGAAAACATGAATTTTTAATAAAATAGTTAATGTTATTCTCAATAAAATCATGATTTGATTTATTTAAGTACTCTTTATCATCTCGTCATTCCATTCATT
>NW_001855170.1:0-22616 GCF_000209125.1 Entamoeba dispar SAW760
TGTAAAGTGATATTTTATATGTTATTGTTGTAAACTTTTGTAGTTCTTTATTTAATAACATAGTAAGAATATTTTAGAAGTATTAGAAGAGTTAAAAATATTTACAATCTTTAGAAAAGGACCTATTTATAGTACATAAAGAAAACAATATTGTTTAGTAAGACTTATGTATAATAACAAATTAATAAACTAAATTATTCATAATTGTTTAAATTAATTCAAAAATTTTTTTATGTTATCAAAAAGTGATTTCATCATATTTTACTAAATCAAATTTAACCATACTCAAAAATATATAACTAATTCCTAATATTAATTTAAATAAAAAATGACAATTTTAAATAATTTTAAACTACTTTTTATATAACAAAAACCTTACTCTAATTTATTAAAAGTTTTGTTTTAATTTAGTCTGTTTAAAAATAAAAAACAAATACATTGTTACAATTTATTCATTATATACAAATTAAATTAATTATTTACCATAAACTTAAATAAACAAATGAAAGACTAAAAACTTAATTAGACTTAAGCAAAACATTTGAGGAAAGCGTAAATCACACCTCCAATCCAGCAACAAATAAGCCACAATAATAAGCAAATAATGAAGTCAAGTCCAATTTCTTTAGTTTTCCACCAAATAGCTAATGGTGGAATGAAGATACAAAGAATGATAATGATAATATCGTCGTCTCCCATAACTTATGCTGATTGAATATTTGGTGATCTCTGATACTTTATTAGTAACATGCCACGTCATTTTCTAATTTAAGTTCAAAGTAACTAATTTGCCACACCTTAAAAAAACTAAAATTAACATCTTCTTGATTTTTAGTTTTTAACTCTTTCTTCTTTTTCTCTTTTCAAAAAAAACATTCAAAAAATTCTTACAAGAACTAACATTAATAAAAAAAATCATCTACTAATGGAACGGGACTTGGAAATAAGTAAAAGCAAGTGGAATAGGAGAACCTGATATCTTATTTGTAGAATAATAGAAACAACACCAAAGACTTGGTTTGTTACTAATGGCTTCAGGTAATTTAATATGAAATAAAATAACACCATTTTCTAAAGGGTATTGATATAACTTGTCATTTGTTTGTTCAGAGTATTGTTTTAATTTAGGAGACGGTTGTTGTGTAAGTACTATAGTATCTCCTTTATGTGAACGTTCATTCAATTTTATGAAAAGAGAATTATAATTAACAACTTTTAAATGAAGCTGTTGAAATGAAAATTGAATTTTTGTTGATTTTACAATTTCTGTTCCTGTTTTTAAATGAATTTGATAATACCCTTTGTGTTGAAGCTCAAATGAAGACCTTGTTTTTCCTTCAGATAAACAACTGAATGTAGGATAATTTTGAATAACATCTTTTTGGTCGTAAGGAGTCAAAGAAATATACAGCTTACCAGCGTATTGAGGTAAAACATTAACTGAGAACTCAACTACATTTCCTTTCATATTAATTTCAAATGGGGTTTGCTCAGCAATGTACTTCAGTTCAAGAAAGTTAATTTCATTATCAAGTTGAGTTATTTCGTCTTTACCATTAATTTCAGATGATTCAAAATAAGTTGATAATAAACTATCCATTAATGATGTTTTAAATCTTTATTATGAAATAAAGTTCTTTCTAAAACCATAAAAAAATTTCAAATTAAAAGTGCAAAATATACTTTTTATTTTCAAATACCATATGAACTACAAATAGAAATATCTAAAAATTATTTCTATTTAACTTTATAACACAAAAAAATAACTTTGTTCATTCTAAAATTCTTTGAATAATTAATTAAAACTACTTTACTAACTAGCATTTTTATGGTTAAGTACTTTTTCTATAAAACCAGAAGTTCTTGTTAATATAACCGATACTAAATCATAAATGACTTGAGCTAATATAAACTTACAGTTATGAGAATTTAATAAAATGACAAAAAACAAAGACTATAACCATATAATAAAAATTTCTATATCAACAAATTAACTCGAATGGTATATTACCTTATCTGTTTGTTTTAACATTATACCAGAACAGTAGTATTTTACTAACTTATTAAAGTTGTTCATTATAAATCAAAAATACTATTCATTCTAAAAAGAGTTTTATTAATACAATTAAAGTGTATTTAAAAAGTTTTGAACTTTATTTCGATATAATAATTAGTTTAAGTGTATTTTTCTTATTTTGCTAGATGAAATTACATTTTGTTAATTATCTCTTTTCGACTGTTGTTTATGGATAGATCTTTCTCTTATTTATTTGAGTATTCTGCATTATCTCATAATGTTTTTTATTTTTATGATTATCTTTTACTAGTACTTTTCATATATTACAACTTTTTATTTTAATTTCTTCTCTTGTTTCTTTATTGCATTTCTTGTACTTGTTTTCATTGTTAGATTGTGATTATTCTTTGACTTCAGTTATTAGACTGTTATTTCTATCTTTTAAATTTAACATATTTTATTTTTTTTTAATTAAATTGATGATAAAATTTATGATAAAGAAAATTGTATTTATTATGGTATTTTATTATTTATTAATATATATTTTATTTTTTCCAATTTTTGTTTATTTTTAAGATCTATATTGGATTATTCTATTTTTATTTTTAATTCATTTAAAATTTTTTTATTATTAATATTTTTGTTACTTATTTTAAAATTTAATGAATTTGATTTTATTCATTTTTAAATGAGAGTAAATAATGGAGATACAAAAAGAGTCACTAAATTGAGAAAACAATTAAAAGCAGTACAAATAATTTTGAATACCATTATAACGGTACAATAAACTAAGTCTTAAATCATGACATTTCAATTATTAACTAAATACCATTATTAGGTACTGATAATATCAACCTACTCAATCCAAAAATGAATAAGCATGTTAATACCAATGAAACGAAAAGAAGTAGAGACTAATGGGTCATGACTTTATTGTTTTAATCAACATATTTATATGACTAAACTGATATATCAAAATGAACATGAAACAATAAATAATAATTTAATCATTTTAAAGTAGATTTTTTCAAAGAATAACCAAAAAAAAGCTATATATTTATTATTATTTTTACTATAATTATTCTCTATTCTATTGATTTTGTTTAAGAGATAAATTTAGTGATTTAATACTATTTATCTAGTAAAATAAACTTAAAATTATTATATTGCAGTAAGAAAGTTAGAAACTGAAAAATTTTTATTAAACATCATTTCTTTATAAAAGAGATTTAACCAAATCTTAAAATAAAAATTCAAATGTCAATTAACACACAAAATAACACCGACGAACCTGTAAACAAAGATTTTAGTTATTTATCTGGGTTGATTAGAATTCTTGCAGATAGATATCCCTCTTTTCTTCCAAAATTTATTGAATCATCAGAAACAATCTACGAAAACGAAATTACAAAAGACTGGTTTTATATTAATTTTCAAAAGCGTCTCAATAGTCTCAACAGTGATACTAAAAAGAAGTTAAAAGATAAATTAGTTCATTTGTTTAAAATACAGGCAATGTTATCTGATTTAAATTCATCACTGACAGATGTTTCAATTGATGTTGGTGTGTCTTTAAAAGAGCACTACAACAACGCCTTGAAAGTAATTAAAATTTCAGGTGTATCAAAAGAAGATCATTTCATCAAAATTCCTGTTGGATATGGTTGTCCTAAGCACATATCCATCGGGTCAACTAGTATTAAGATTCGCATTCATGTAAATTGCCCAGATGATTGGAAGCTTAATGGTTTGGATATTATTCATTACGTTTCAGATGATGAACTTCAAAACAGATCTTTTGTTTTCTTGTCTGGAAAAACACTTTCCCTTTCAAAATTCAACAAAGAAATGACAATATCCGGTTATGGGCTTCGTTCAAAAGAACGCATTGGAAACTTAGTTTTAAAAACCAGAAACACAGAACCTCATTATCCTATAAGTCATAAAGTTCCAACTACAGCCAACTACAATACTGGAGAAAGTCAAAGAAAGGTGTCATCAGGTATTATACCCTCAAAAAATTCAATTAATGGTTTATATGAAGCGCAATCGTATGGAACACAACAGGGTAATACCGCACAAGAAAGAGATCAAAATAGTGAAAGTAACAACTATGATAGTCTCACCTTCAAAATAAGTAGTTCTAATGAACCAATTGAGATAAAGAACATAACTTATTATCCATTCATCTTAAACAATCCAAGCTCCTCTGAAAGAGATATTGTACTAAGGGTAAATATTCATACAGACTATATGAACGAAATAAATGAAAAAGAAACTTTTGAACCCAAAGGGGTTTTTAGCACCGACATGAAAGAAGATATTATTCTTTGCAACGTTCTTTTTGGTAATGCTTTTAAGACAATAGAAGAATTGAATAAATTCATAGATGACATGCAAACCAAATTCAACCTAAAATATTTTGATTGTTATGAACTCAACCTTAATGAAAATTATGTAGTTTTAGACCACTACCTTTATAAAACACTATATGGATTTATCCCTCTAATCTATCCTATTCCAAAGAATTATCGAAACACTGACGATTACAAAAACTGGTTTTTTGTGTTCTTTAATTACCTCCATCCATCTAACGAAATCTCTGCAGTTATTATACATAAAAAGGAGAAAAATACTCAGATTAGATAAAAGAGAGAATTCCTTCTTAAATTCAGTTAGTAATTTTTGTTTTTGGGTGTTTGTCATAAATAATTATCAGAAAAGAGATTATGTAAAAATCGCAAAGAAACATAACATAGATATAATTTTATTTAGAGTTGTAATAAACTTATGTTTTTTTGTTATTTTATTATAATGAGAAAGTTATTTTTCAAACCAAATCTGAACTTTGATTAAAACATTTTCTTATATGTTATGTTATTATAAGTGCAATAGATTTTTGAATAAAAGATGATAGTTGAATTTTATAAAGATGCACAACTATCATTTTACAGAGAGAAGGTAATTTTGTTAGCCCATATAATAGAAATTAACAACACTCATTTTCAAAAGAAGCATAACAAGAAAAGAAAAAAAGTCTTATGAAAAATAGTTAAAATTATCAATGGATAAACACAAGAAATAATGTAATTTATAGAAATAATAAAATGTTCTGAGATTTTCAAAATATAAGAATGGCTTGAAAATGTTTGAGAATCATAAAATAATTAAATTAAGTGAATCTTTTTCTATTTAATAGAATATTAGAAAGTTGATAATACTTAAGAAAACATTATTTTGTTGATATCGAAACTAAACTCTAATGAATAAGAGGAAATTTAAAAATTTTTAATCTATAAAAGTGAAGAGAACTATAATTATGATATGATTATAATAAAATTCTGATTTTAATATTGAAATGTATAATATTAATAAATATATTAAAATGATTTTAAATTTAATAAAAAAAATGAAAGATTTTTAGAACAAAATTTTCATTTGTTTATTAAAGGCATCATTCAAACATTTTTTATTGATTTCTCCAACAAGACGACCATTACTAGTAACAAAAGCAGATTCTACTTGGGCGGCAATAAAAAGCATATGGACTTCACTTAAAGGAGTATGTCTTAATAATAACAAAGGACATTCTTTATAATTAAGTAAAAATTTACCATTAAGTTTATTAGAAAGTTGAGAGTCTAATACCTTTCTAATAGAACTTAACTTTATTTGTCCTAAAAGGATTCCTCCTTCTTTACTGTTAATAACAGGAATAATCTTTTCTTTTAAGGTATTATAATGTTCTGTAATATCTTTCAAATCTTCAATTGTAGTAAATTCTGAAACAGGAAACATATTTTCATCCATTACCATTTCTGCCGTTTGATGAATTGAATATTGAATATCAGGAATAAACGGTAATTTCTTTGATATGGCAATTTTATCATAAATACCTTCTGTGAAAAATCGTGATAATGAAATTGTTACAACAGTGGCAAGAAGAATAGGAAGTAATAATTGATTATTATCAATAGACTCTAATATAACTACTGTTGCACTAAATGTCTGTGTAATTGATGCCACAAAACAAGCTCCTCCTATAATAGCAATTCCTCCAGGACCTAAATTATTATAAATTCCTAGTTCATTAATGATTTCTCCAATTAAACGACCGAGAACTGCACCTACAACTACATTAGTAGAGAAAAGACCAACTGGTACTGGCAATGAAATTGAGAATGCAGTGATAGTAAACCGAGCAACAAAATATACTGCTAAAACAGTGATATAATGAGGACCAAAGACTGGTTCAATTGATGTATTTCCAAATAAATATCCTAATGTCACATTAACTGAATAACCAAAGCCATTGTATTTATTTTTCCATGGAGCAGTAACAACACCAGTAAGAGTAGCAAATATAATAAAGTATAAGTATGGAATTCTTCCTAAATAAAATTTACGTAAATATGCACGTGTTACAAAAACAGTTCCTGTTGCATTAGTAAATAAAATAGCAAATACTCCACAAATAATACCAATAATAAGAGCAATAACTGCTTCTTTTATTCCTGGTGGTTCAAATGTATATGAAATTGCCATTACACCAGTAAATAATCCATCTCTTCCTTTATAAATGTTTGTTACAGCTCTAAATGTAAAAGCTGATATAACTGATGTGAAAATAGCAAACCAATAATTTCTAACAGGATAATAAGTTGCAGTAACTTCAACTGAGAATAATAACCCTCCAATAGGACATCCAAAAGTAGAAGCAACACCACAACCAGAAGCAATTGCTAACATATGAACAAATAATTCTTTATTTTCTCTAATAAAATGGAAAAAAGGGAGATGTGCCAATTGTGCAGCAATACAAGAACAAATATGAATTGAAGGTCCAACTTTTCTATTCTAAATAAGTATATTGTTTTTTATAAACATAAATTTTCTTTTTAATAAGTACTAGCAAAAATAAAATAACAAACCCACACCATAACCCACTTCCAATAGCAAAAATTAACCCAATTACTTTAGCTATTAATGTTCTCATAGTTAAAAAATTGGGAAAATGATTTCCTAATAAAGTTACTTTCATTTCTGGGACTCCAGATCCATTAGCTGTTGGTGAAACATATTTTGTAAATAAAAATGCACAAGTTCCACCAAATATTGTAAAAAGAATCCAGACAATAATTTTATAATATGAAGCATCAAATAATAGTAATAACCAATTCTTTAATTTGGAAATTTGATCAATACAAATATCCATAGTAGTTCCAGTTAATCCTCCAAGAAGACCAAGCATAAACAAATAAAGTGCAACAACATGAATCAAAGTTCCTTTAAATCCGAATACTTGGAACAAACAAATTTTTTTAATTTTTGCCATTGTTCCTTCATTTTGTACAACTTGTTTTTTTGGTTCTCTTGAGATTCTGACTAAAGAAGATTCAGAGTTATCACCCTAAAAAGATTAAAACTTATTTAATTTCAATCACTTATTCATAACATAAACAAACATCAATTTCATAAAACTCTTCTGGTGCTGGTGATTCTTCAGTAACAAGTTTTTCTAATTCTGTTTCTTTCTCTTCATCTGCTGAAGGAGTATAAGAAATAGAGGGTAAATTTTGTTCCATTCGGAATATATTTACATTTACTAGTTCTATTAATGAAAAACCAAAAAAAATTATTAGGTTCCTTAATTTAGCATAATATCTTCAACTTAATACACCTGTACTACTTAATTAAAAAATTTATAATCTATTTAAAGTTATCTTTTAAAAATCAGTCTTAGTCATAGTTAACTTTAAACTCTGAACCATTTGGCTTATTCGGTTTTTAGCATCCTTTTTTTTTTTCGTCATTGAAATAAAAATAAAACATTTTATTTGTTTTTCATTTTTTGATTTATAAAATAAATTTTATACTAACTTTTCTTTGGTAATTCAGGAAATACTGAAACATAATAAAAAGAATTTCTTGTATAAGCATAAGAGTAAAATATAGTAATAATAATATTTTAATTGTGTATAAATTTAAAAGAAATAACCTTCTCTTATTATTTTCTTTTGGAAGTACTCTGTATTGTGTTTAGTAAATTATTATGAAGGAAGGATATATAAGAGATAACTGTTTTGCATTTTAAATTTTGATAATAAATACATTTCTTAAAAATTCAAAAAAAATGTTTTTGTGTTCAAATTCAATAGAATAATTATTATCATAAAAGAAGTTTTATTAAATAAGAATATATTATTATGTTATTTGTTAAGGAACAAACAATAAATAAAATAAGTTAAATGAGAATTTTAATGAGAAGTGAATGGAATATAAAGAAAAAAAAGTAATGAACAGATGGGAATTCAAATAAAATGAAAAACCTAAAAAAAAAACTAAAAAAAGGAGGATGTCAAGTATTTATCCAATTAATAATGATTTAAATAATACAATTCCTCTTTTATCACAAAACCAAAATAGTCTTTTATCATCATTACCAAAAAAACCATTACATGATCTGTATATTCAACAATACCCAGTTATTACAAATTACTTTGAAATTCATTTTAGTAAAATTCATTTTGTTAGTTATAAAGCTAAGTTTATTCCAAATACTCTTAACTCATCACTTAAAAGAGCACTTTTAATTGCACATTTTAATTCAATTGGATTACATAAAATTATAACTGATGGTTGTACGGTTTCATTACCAGAAACAATTATTGAAGAACATTGTCATTTTTCAATTCATTCAAAGAACAATATTGTGTATATAGTTGATTTAACACCAATTCATAGCAATGTATTTACAACTCAAAAAGCTAATATTTTATTAAAATCAATATTTGTAGAAGATACTAATTTTATTGTGTCTTTCAAAAAAAGTTTTTATGATACTTCCAAAACAATTGAATTAAATACTTCTGATGGGAAATTAAAAATATTAAATGGATTTTCATCAACTTTACGTATATTTGGAAATAAAACATTTCTCGTTGTAAATTCATCTTATAAAATATTTCAAACAAAAACATTTTTACAATTTATGGAAAATAAAAGTGTTGAACAAATCAAATTTGAATTTAAACCAATATCTTTATTTAATTCATTAACAAAAAAATTAGTAAAAATTGATTCTATTGATTTTTCTAAAACACCACTGCATACTTTTAAATTGAAAGATGGAAAAGAAATATCATTTATAGATTATTATCAATTAAAATATGGAGTAATTATTAAAAATATAGAACAACCTTTACTTGTACAAAATAATCCTTTCTTTAAAGAAAATAATAAGTTAAATGAATTTAGTTATTTTATTCCAGAATTTATGTATATGACTGGACTTTCTTCAAAAATGAAATCAGACAAAAAATTATTATCTGAACTTGAAAATATTTTTTATAAACCCCCAAATATTAAATTAGAAAATATCCAAAGTCTTGTTTTACAATATATTTGTAAACTTCCTAGTCTAAATTTGTGGAATATTACTATCAATCCTATTCCTTTGAAAATTATGGGATTCAGATTACAAAGACCTCAATTAATATTTAGAGATTCATTTCTACAATTACCAACATTAAAAGAATGGTCATATGACATTAGAAATAAATTATTATATAACCCTGTAACTATTACTAAATGGTGTGCTCTTGTCCCTACTCAATATCTTGATTATTTTATTCGTTTTGAACAAATTTTACATCAATTTCATACAAAAATACATATTGAATATACATCACCAAAAATTATTAAAATGATTGGTCTTTCACTTGATGATTATTTTAATGAAATTTTGAATTATAAAATTGTATTCGTTGTTCTTTTAAACGATTCATTATATGAAGACATTAAACGAAAATGTTTTGATAGGGAAATTATTACTCAATGTATTCTTCCAGATACTTTAAAAAAACAAAATTTATTTCCAATTGTAAGTCAAATAACTTATCAAATTCAATCAAAGTTAGGAGGTATTCCATGGGACGTTCTAACTAATAATAAACTTTTTAAAACTATGATTATTGGTATTTCTGTAATACCATATGATGATAATAAAGAATGTATTTCACTTGTTTCATCTATGAAATCTAATTCATTGGCCACAAGAAAAAAATATTCAACTATTGAAAAAAAAGGGTGTGGGAATGAAGGATATAATAGTCAAATATTAATTCAAAAAGCATTAGATGATTGGTACAAAGAAAATTTAGAATACCCTTCTAATATTATTATTTATAGAAAGGCAAATAAAACTTCATTATTAAAAATTAAAGAAGGAGAATTAAGTCTTTTAAAACAAGTCATTAGTTCAAAAGGTATTCCTATCAAACTTCTCTATTTTATTGTGTCAAGTAGAAATGATATTAAAATATTTAGTCAAAATTATCAAAGTTATTTTAATCCTCAACCTGGAACTATTATTTGTGACACTATCTTTGAACATGATAACTTTGAATTTTATTTAATAAGTCATATACCAATGAAAGGAGTTGTTCGTCCTGTTCTTTACACTTCACTTTATAATTCAACTGAATTTACTCAACAACAAATATATCAAATTACATTTGATTTATGTCATTTACATTATTCAATATTATCTTCTATTTATATACCTGCTCATTTATTCGAAGCAAATGAATTAAGTCATGTCTTAAATAAATGTGGCTATACTAAAACTACTTTTACTGAAAAATTTAAAAATAAAAGAAACCAATTAAGAAGACAACTTTTTGATACACAAAGAGAACAAGACTATGACAAATCTTCATTTGACCAAAAAAAATTAAAGCTAATGAATACAAGATATGAAAAAACCTCTGAAAAAATTCTAGATTCATCTAATACCTCTTCAAAAACTATTCTTCTTCAAGTGTCTGAAGATTTAAAAAGTCAAATAACACAAAAAAAACCTCGTCTTTCTAAAACCCTTTTAGAAAAAGAAGTAAAAAAAAATAACACTACTACTCACAAAAAGACAAAAAATAAAAGGACTTTTTCATTAGAAGAAATTAACACAGTCAGAAAAGGTACTCCTATTTCAAAACCAGAAGATCATTCTGATCTTAGTTTTAGTTATGGGGTTATTACAGATGAATCGCTTACTAACACCGATTATTATGATATTAGTTCACATCCTTATTATTAATATATGTTTTATATATCATATTTAAACTTTCATATAAAAGAACTATAAAGAAACTGAATAATAGAAACTCTTCATACCTTCAAAAACTATAAACTCAAAAAAATTTTATAAAAAAAGAAAAAAAGAAGAATAGTAAAACATAATAAAATTAATAATAAAAACTAATAAGATTAAATAATAGAGGAGAAAAGAATAAAATAGATGACACGTAATAAACTCAATTAAAAGCAAAAAAGAAAAAGAACTAATAAGTTCAGAATGGTTGAAGTAGAAATTGTTGAAAAAGAGAAATTCCAAGAAATTATGTCTAAAATTCGTAATGAAAATGAAAAGACTAATTGGATTTGTTTAACTTATGAAGGACCAAAGAGTAAAAAACTTGTTATTGCTGGTTCTGGTGAAGGAGGAGTTGATGAATTAAAAACACTTTTCAAAGATACTGGAATTTATTTTGCATTTGCTAGAGATTTTGATAAAATTGATGATTCTATTTGTGTTAAATTTGCTTTCATTGAATTCATTGGTGATAAGTCTCCAAGACTTCAAAAGGCTGGTGTTGGAATGCAACTTAGTTCAATTCAAGATCAATTTGGACAATTCCATATTACTCATATGTGTTCAGATCTTGAAGATGTTTCTGCAGAAATTATTTTAGCTAAGATGAAGAATGCTTCAGGATCAGCTTCACACGTTCTTTAAACGATTTGAATTCATTTATTTTAAATAAAATTTTAGTTTATTTTAATTAGTAAATAATTATTTTTTATTAATTAAATTATTTTTATTTTTTTATTAAATCTAATAACAAAAAAATATTAACAACAAAAAACCAATAAAAAGATTACTCAGCAACGAGTTATGCAACGCTTAGAAGAGATCACCAAATCCACCGAAGTCTTCCTCTTCTTCTTCTTCTTTTTTCTCTTCTTTCTTTTCTTCAGCTTTGGTTTCAGTTTGAGCAGCAGCACCAGCAGCTGGAGCAGCAGCGGCAACAGCCATTGATCCCATTTGTTTCTTTCCAGCTTCAATTACTTCCCAAACATTCTTTCCGTTCATAGCATCGAAAACTTGTTTGATTTTAGCTTCATCGATTTCAGCACCAGCAGCAGTAAGGATTTCCTTGACTTTAGCTTCTTCAGCGTGTTCATGTCCAATAGTGCAAAGAATATAAGCAGCGATGTATTGCATGTTCGTGCTAAGTTATTTGTTGAAAAGGGTTTCCTTTAACAGATAACGAGGGTTATTCTCTTCTTTTTCATTTTTATTATTTCTCTTAGTTAATTTATTATTAATTATAATTAATTATATTTAGTTTCTTTCTTTGTTAAAAATGATTTAAATAACAAAAGTCTGAAAAATTAGATGTGTTATTACTCAGCACGATATACTGGTACGGGTCTTGTTGGTGGGACATGAGCAGCTGGAAGTCCAGATGGATCTTCTTCATCTCCGTTATCGTCCCAGTCAATAATAATACCAGCTGCTTTTTGTTTGTCAATTTCTTCTTGAGTAACAGTAACAGGTTGTTCAACTGGAACAACTCCCTCGGTAACACTTGGTTGAGCAATTCCTTTAAACCATGGGTGGGATAGTGCTTGTTCTGCATTCATTCTCAAACGAGGATCTGGATACAAACACCGAATAACAAAATCACGAGCCTCATTAGAAATATGTTTCCAATCATCAGAATCAAAAACAACTTCACCACTTTGCATTTGTTCAACATTTTCAGCAATTGTATCTCCATCAAATGGAAGGTATCCACAAAGACACACATATAACATTACTCCAACTGACCACATATCAACTTGGTATGAATATTCTGTAGCACCCATTAAAATTTCTGGTGCTGCATAGTCTTGAGTTCCACAAGGAGTTTTCAATGGTTCATTTTGGAAACACTTAGCAAATCCAAAATCTCCTAATCTACAAGTTAGCCCAGTATCACCAACCATTAATATATTTTCTGGTTTGATATCTCTATGTGCAATACAATGAGAATGCAAATAATACAAAGCAGAAACAACTTGATAAATAACCCATCTTGCTTCTACCTCAGGAATTCCTGACTCACATTTACTAACACGAGAAAACAAAGTTCCTCCTGGTAAAAGTTCCATAACAATAGAAATATTAATATCACTTTCAAAAACATCAAAAACTTTCATAATAGCAACGTGTTGTGCAGCTCTTGCAATTTCAATTTCACGAATTAATAATTTAGTTTCTTCAGGTTTAACTAATCTTTTATCAATCACTTTTACTGCACACAACTCTCCAGTTGGAATGGCACGTGCTTTTCTAACTACTGCAAATGCACCTCTTCCAAGTTCTTCTCCAAGTAAAAAGAAGTCTTCAATAATTCTATTTCTTCTTTCATCATCTTTTGGGAATAATAAATACTTTTTTTCTTCTTCAATGAAATCTTTTTTTTCTTTAAAGTTAGGTGGAAGTCTTTTATGAAGGTTCTTTTTCTTTGTTAACTCCATTTGTCTTTTCTTTTCTTTCTTTTTCATAACCATTTTAGCTTGTTTTCCTTTTAATCCACTAATTCCTTCAGTTACAATTTTTGATAACTTTGCACTCTTCTCTTTAAAGGCACTCGCAAATGTCTTCTTGAACGACTTCATCTTTGTAAAATAATAGTTCTTCTAAATCCGTTTCTGCTCCAAAACTACATTAATCTCATAATCATATATTTTTTTTAGATTTTGTGTAATTAAACTATAAGCCTATTTTTAGATAATATTTATGTTTTTTATAACTAAAAAATCTTTCAATTATTCTTCTGTTTCAAAACTTTTATGGTCTAAGATAAACTCTGAAACTAACGAAATACCCACTAGTATAACTAGAATAGTACTTTGTAATAAACGATACCATTGCTCCAATGGTATTATTTTTATTAGAAAAATAAATAATGGAAATCCTAGTCCTGAGACTAAGCTTTGAACTGAATAAAATATTGAGAATGCAGCATCACTCTCAAACTGAAAATATTTACCAAGTAAAGCATCTATTTGAGTATTAAACCCACCATCTGAAATTGCGATACAAATTATAGCAACAAATAAGAGTATTGGTATTGATGCTATATCTGTGAATAATGAGTAGAAGAAGAAACTAATTTAAGAACAAACGGTTCAAGAAGTAGTGAATATTGATAGCTATCAAACCAAGAACCATTACAAATCCAGAAATAACAAAGACAATAAACTTCCCAATCATATCACCTAGTTTTCCAAAAATTAATGAGGTAATCATATTTGTTGTTCCAAAAATACACATTGCAATAGAAACATATTCAACACCAAACATAGCTGTTACTTCTCCATAAATATAACATTGACTTAACCCTGAATAAATAAAGATAGGTAACATCAATAGTAACTTCTTTGAAACAATAACTTTTTTTAGACTTCTTAAATCTGTTTTCAAACTCACCTTTTCTATTTCTGGAAGTACATTCATTCTAATTTTTAAATTAACAGATATTATCCGAAAAGAAACAAACAAACTTAATGAAAAGAAATGGAATAATACCAATAAGACAAAGAGAAGAAAAAATAATAAATAGATATTTTAAATCAAGTCCAGATAGAGTCATAACATATGCAAATCCATTTCCAAGTGTTTGATTCAATTGGTAAACAAAAAAGAATATTCCAGAGTTTCTGCCTCTTTTTTCGGGTTTAGAGCATCTAGTTAACAAACTTCCTTGTGCACACCAAGTAATACTCTGTCCAAATCCTACAAAGAAACTAAATATAATCAATAGATAACTTTTTTGGAATATATTTATTAACAAAAATGGAATAATACAAAAACCTCCAACAATAAGACACCAACGTTCTCCAATTCTTCTGAGAATCAAAGGAACGATAAATCCACTAACTGCAAAAGAGAAATAAATAATTGATAAAGAAATCATTCCATAATTACCATATAAACTAGTCATAAAGTTTTCAGTTGTATTATATGAAACATAAATTATTAAAAATCCAATACCAAGCATTACAATATTGAACATTCTCCATTTCCAATTTTTTGGAGTATCCATAGAATTATTAATTAAATTTTGCTCTTCAGACATTCCCATATTATATAGATAAATAAAACCAATATTTAAGCGTTTAAATATCGGTGTTCTAAGGAATTAGATCCAACCCTTGTTCAGAACCCTAAAATCGTTACAAGAATATAATGATTGGATGATTAAATCTCAAAATACTACAAATCCCAAAACACAATGCCACGTGTTTTTTTTAACTAATAAATCTTAATAACGAGGATATAACTTAAATGAAGAAATATATAAAGCAAATAATTGAAAATAAATTTGTGTTATAAAAACATAAAAAAAAAACAATTATTAATATATCTATATTTGGAATATGTTATTAGTGAGAGAAGATTATTCAGTTTCTTCAATAATTCACTTCTACAATAAAGCTCATTTCTAACATCCTTGAATTTGAAGACAACACCTTAAATATACTATTGGAATTATTACAAAAACATAAAAAACAAAAAAAAATTGAAAATTAGCACTTATTAATTTGGCTACAAGCAGTTATAGGTGTAGCACCTTCTTCAAACACACGAGAACCAAGTTGTATTAAAGTTCTGTAACAAGAGGTTGGATATTTTGATTTACGGCAAAGATTATCCATTGATTTCATTACAACAATAGTACTAAAGCCATCATATTTTTTCTTCTTTAATGCAACACGAGCCAATTTAGTACACATCTCACATTGACTTTTTTGTTTAATTCCATCATCAACACCTTGAGTAACCTTCATTACTAAATCACTAAATTTACCCATTTGAATTTGAAGTTCATTAATAGCATCTGCAGTCTTTATAATTTCATTATTTGTATCATATAATTGATTTTTCTTTTCATTATCTTCTTCTCCATTGACAAGAGTTTGGTTTATTTCTTTTTCTAATTTATCTTTTAACACAATTAATTTGGCATGTTGGACTTGATGAGATTGAATAGTGGCTTCAGAAATTCCTCTAATAACACCAGCAGTTCTAAGTAATGATGATGATGCTTTTCTTAAAACAAATTCTTCTTTTTGTTTTTTAATAGTCATTAAATTAATACTTGTTTTTAGTTCATCTCTCTTTGTTTCAATTTTTTCTTTCATATCTCCATTACTGACAATATTTCCTAACTCTCTCATAACTTTTTGTGCTTGGGATATTCTTTCTTTAAGAGTATTGATATGTCGTTTTAATAAAACGATTTTCTTAATTCTTTTAAGTCCACCTCTCAAAACTTTATTTAATCTGGAAATTCCAACCTTTCTCTTTTTTTCTAAGGCAATTTGATGATTCTTATTAGCTCTAATTTTCATTCTTTCAATTTTCATCTTTAACATTGCTTTAATGTCATTAACTTTTCCTCCTTTTCTACCATTTAATACTTGTAATTTATTTTGAACAACATGAATTCTCTTTTTCAAATTTCTTTCTCTGATTTTAGCTTCTTCCTCTCTAATTTTATTAATTTCTTTAACTTCAGCTTCCATAGAATTAGCTTGTTGTTCTGCTTTTTTCAAAAGAGTTTTAACTTGTTTTAGCTCAACTTTATATTCTTTTTCTAATCTATCAATTTGAGGAATTAATTTAATTAATTTTTCTGAACTATTATATTTTTTCCTTCTAATAACTAATCGTGCTAATTTCTTCTTAATAAGTCTTTCTTTTTTACTAAATAAAATAACTTTTCTTTCACTTCTTTTACTTGCACGAATAATTGAATTTCTTAATCTACGATTAATATTTTTAATACTTCTATCAACTCTTCTAATTCTTCTTGATAACACTTTAATTTTTCTTAATAAAACTTGTCTTTTACCTCTACTATTTTCTTGTCTTAATTTCTTTTCATTTAATGTCATAATTCTTCTCAACACAACTACTCTCTTTTCTAATATAGATTTTCTCGTGGTAATATGTTTTTTCTTTTCTTCATATTTCTTTCTACGTTCTTCAAAATATTGATGAATTCCATTTTGTGCATTTTGGTATTTGTCTTTTGTATCTTTAATTTCATTTATTATTTCAGTCATTCTCTTTTTTAAATCAGAAATCTTTTCTGGTGATTCTTCATTTAATAATACTTTTCTTTCAATTTTATTATATCTTTTCTTTAAGTTTTTAATTGTTGATCTTAATTTATCTCTTTCATCTTTCAGATCAATCATTCTTTGTCTAGTGATTCTACCTTCAATATTTCTTTTCTTAGCATTGTATGCAATAGTAGCTCTATTAATTTTTCTTTTAAGAGCTCTTAACATTAGAGTGTTTTGCCTAACTCTAATTTTTAATCCTTTTAGTTCAGAGTTAATTTGTTTCATACCATTTTTAGCTTCAGTTTTTTCAACACTACTTGTAGCTGAATTCTTTTTTCTTTTTAATATATTTTTCTTAATAGTAACTCTTCTTAAAATAGCTTTGTCTCTTTTAATTTGTCCTTTAACGTCTTTTACTTTTTCATTTAATACTTCTTTTACTTCTTTAAATTTACTTTTAGCTTCTTGTCTAATTGTCATAGCTTTAAGCATATCTTCCAATTGATTAACAGCAGTAATTTCTTTTCTTTGATACTGTTTAAATTTTCTTTTTAAACTACTATACTCTTGATCTAATATTCCTGAATTCTTTTTTGCTTTTAAAGTGTCTTTAATATTTTTAACTAAAAGATGTGTGTTTTTATATTGTTTAATAAGTTGATTAATTTCATTAATTTTATCTGTATTTCTTTTAATTCTTATACTCTTTATTTCATCACTTTTTCTTAATGCTTTTCTTTTTATTCTTAATAAACTACTAATTCTTTCAGCTGTTTTAACTAATCTTTGTTGATTATTTTGCATTTTCTTTAATATATTTTCTGTTTTAGTACATTTGTCTGTAATTTGTTTCATTTCTTCTTCAGCTAATTTCATTTGATTTATAGCTTTTTCTTTTTTAAATTTTTCATATTTTTGAATAGCAGCTTTTCTTTTTTTGTCTTGTACTTCCATTTTGTTAATTGATTTTTGCATATTTACTTTAATTTCTTCAATTCTTTTTTTAATTTTTTCTAATGATTTTGTTAATTTTTTTATTTTAAGATTCAATTCTTGTTTAATTTGTGGCTGTCTTTTATTGATTCTAACAATATGTTCTTTGAATCTTGGAATAACCTCTTCTTCAAGTCGTTTTTCTAAGGCTGTAGCATTTAATTTAATTCCATCTTCATCTTTAATCTCCTTACTTAGTGTGGTTAAGATGAGCAACGATAAAATAAAAGTTGTTCTTATCATCTTCGATAATATGATTATTTAGTGCTTTTAAACTTTTTTTCTAAAATCATCAATTTTTTTTTTTCAATTTACCTTTTTTTTATTTTTTATTTTATTTAGTTCGTTTTCATTTTTATTATATTTTTATTCTTCATTTCAATACGACAAGAAAGAAAATTATAAAGTACATTCTATAATTGTATTTTATACATAATGAATGTGTTTATTTTGCTTTCTTCAATACAACTACTTATGTTTTGATGAAATTGTTTCCCTTTTATTTATTCTTTTTTTCATAACAAACATTCAATCACATTAAGTTGATTTTATTACTTTTTAAATTAGGATGGATGAAATTTAATTTTTATTTACGTCAAAAATTATAATTAAAGAATGGTTGAGGTGGTTTTATATTCTTACATTATTTTTATTTTTGAATATTAAATTCTAATAAGTCTGGATTTAATTGTCAAAAATGACTCTTATATAAATAATTTTTAATATTCATTAGTTTAGTTATTAACTCTGATTATCCTTGAACATTAATCTAAAATAAATTGACTATTGTTATAAAAGAATAAGCAATATCCTTTTTTTAATATAGGAGAATAATTAATTAAATTTTAATTACTTTTTAATGTTAGTGAGAGTCATAACCCTGAATTTAGTTAGTTTAAAAAGATAAAAAATTGTTAGAACATTATTTATTTATGAATTGAATAAACTAATGTTTATGTAAAGATAAAAAGAAAGAAATAGTGATTAAATTGAAAGATTTGAATAAATAAAAGAAATAATATAATTTCTTTAACCATATGAAGAAAAAATAAAGTAAGAGGTAGAATAAAATATTTAAGCTATATGAATATGAAAAAAGAGGATGAAATGAAATTTGTGATTCAATTAATAAAAGTCCAAGTCTCATTCATCAAAATCAAACCAGTTTGAGTTTGAAAGAACATTAGCAAGATCTTTCACAATGTTTTTACATGTAGCACTTTCATAAATTTCACTTGGGATTTGCGGATTACTAGTTGGAAGAAGAACATCGAAATTATCAGAGTCACCAGGTAATTTCAAACTTAACAATACCAACCTACAGAAAACAAATCTTAAAATAAGCATTCTAGCAAATGGGTCAGCCATAAATAATTGAATAGTTTGAGGAACTTTTGGACATGTAAAGAATTCATTAGATAATTTTTCATAAAATATTTTCAATAGATTGGAACATTCTTCCTTTGTGTCTGGAGTCATTTGATCAACATCAGTCATTCTACAGAATGCACCTAATGAATCATTTAAGAATAAATTAAATATAGAATCTTTTTTATTACTAAATACTTGAAGATATTTTCCTTGAGTTTTAGTGAATATTGAGTCATGTGGAAGAGGACAAGTGTTTAACTTCCATGCACCTATTGGACCAAATAAACTTAAATGTGGAACATCAAAATGTTTTTGAGATAATTGGATGAAAGAATTTTGTTTGTCTGAATCAATAATTAATAACATTGGTTTTCTAAGGAATGGAAGAAGGTCTTCTGGATGAAGGATATGTTGTTGACTACCATAACTTGACATAAATAATCCATTAGTACTTGTATATCCTTGAATGGTATCATCATGAACAGTAGATGATAAATACAATAACATAAAAGTATTATTTGGCATATCACAAAAAGTACTGCCAATATAATTTAATGTTTTGGGATACTGACATTTCTTAATAAATGTTTTCTTGGATTTTTCCATTCATTTAATTGTTCTGGAGCCATAAGTTGATAATTAAATTCTAATGCATACATCATTCTTAATAAAGAAATAGATAATTCACTAAATGAATAACTATTAGGTTTATTATCTAATAAAATAGCTGAAAACATTTTAAGTCCATTTCTATTATTTGTTTTTGGTTTTGTATTAAAAACAAGTTGTGGATTAATACGTGATAAAGCAGAATAAGATACCCTTCCTTCTCTTGTAGGAACTAAGAAATTAACAATATTCATTACTATGTATTTCATTTCTTCAGCTAATAGTTGGTGATTTTGAAGGTTTGGATGAATTAATGTTTCTGTTGCTAATTGAGCTGATGTTAAAGCAAAATCACTTAATACATTTTCTCCCATTTTTAATTTATCAGTTAATAAACAAACTAATAAGAAACGTGCATGGAACCTTAAAGTTCTTTGAAGAACAAAAGATCGTTGAATACTTGAATCCTCTTTATAATAATTATGTCTTTTAATTTCTTGATAATATGTTAATGCCTCATTTAGAAATTGAGTTTCTGAAGTACGAAGATAATAATGATAATATAATTGAGCAATTTTAGCAGCAATTTCTCCTACATCATATCTCTTAAAATGTACTTTACCATTTTCTAAAATACTACGGCACGTTTGTTGTAATTTCCATAACTTAGCAAATGTTGTAAATGTTCTTTGATATAATGGTCTCCATCCTTCTCCTAAAAAGCTTGTTTCATATAGTTGACTGAAAAGTAAAGATGACTTTTCACAAAGTTTTAAATATTTGTCACAAATTCTATCATCTTGTTGACGGGGTGACTGGGAGGGTCGTTGATTAGGTAACATTGAACTAAATTTTTGTGTTTTTTTATTTAAAATTATTTTTTATTAGTTATTTTACTATTACTTTTAGTTTTTTGTTAAATAATATTCTTATTTAATTTTAATTAAATTAATTATAGTTTTTTCTTTAACGATCTCTGTTTCTATTTATATCACTATTTTTGAGTTTTCTAATTTTTTTTTTGTTTTTTAATTTTTTTTGTTTTTTAATTTTAGATTTTTTATTTTTTCAAAGGGAGTAAAAAATAAAAATAAATGACTTGTTTTAAACCCTAGTTAAGCGATTATTTATTGGAAAGTATTTTTAAAACCAAAAAAGAGTTATTAAATTTCGAATAGAATATAATTTTTTAAATTAAAAATACTTTTGAGACATAAGTTCAATAAAAATTCATGATTAGGGCTTTTTATTTCAAACTATTCTGAGTTTAGATGGTTTTTAAAAAACCAGAAGTTCTTTTTATGATTCAAGAATTTTACTTCAGAATATTTTTCAAATAAACTTTTGGTTATAAAAAGAAATCTTTAACAAAACAAATAAGAAAAATAAAGAAAAAATTAAGAAAATTCCATTAAATACAATTATAAATAAAAAAAATGAATTAACTCTCAAACACTAACTTAAAAAGGTCCATTTAATTAATGCAAAGGAAAAAGACTATGATTGCTTTTAATCAATTAAAACAAGATGGTCAAAAACAATCTTGTTCTACTTGTGATTCTAAAAAATTAAACAATAATAGTCTTTCTCTTTGTGCTGATCATGTTGTAAAGGATAGTTCTTTTTCAGCTTATTCAACAAATCATACTCCTCGTTTTATGTTAAACCAAAAAAATAATCGTTTAATTGAATCGAGAAAATGGAGGTCTACAAATGCATTACCAAGTCCTCTTAGACACTGTTCTCCAGTCCCTGATGACGAAGCTATTTATCGTATTTTACCTCCACCTTCTGTATCTCCTGGAACTGCTTATGCAGATAATGAAATTGCTTCTATTCTTTCTCAATCAATACCATCAGATTCAACAAGTCCTTTATACCCCCGTACTGGTAAATCAGTTGATATTCATTATAGTCCAATTCCTATGAGAGCTTTTGATTTTAATGAAGATGACAATGAATATTGTTCACGTTGTTCTAACCCTGGTATATTTCAATAAAACAAAAGACAACTCAAGTCATTTCAATACTTATTATCTATTTTGTACATCTATTGCATTGGCTATTATATTTAAGTTAAATTAAAAAAAAAAGAATATTTTAAAATGGTTTTTCTTTTAAATGAAATTATTAAAAAATAATTTAAATAATTTGGTATTAAAAAATAAAAAGAATTGAATTAAGACTTTCTGTTTATTTCTTTCTGCAGAATTTTGGTTTTGGACGAGCAAACATTTTCTTTTCTTGTACTGGTGGTGGATGGATTTTGTCTTGAATTTCATTAACACTTAAATCTTTTGGTGAATTGATTTCTAGTTTTAAATCAACTTCTTTTCCATTACCAGTTAGTACTGATTCAACAGCACCTTTAGAAGTAGAATATAACATTCTTTGTTTAACAGGTGCACTTTTTGTATTTCCACTTCCATCTGGACAGAGA
>NW_001855170.1:22716-24837 GCF_000209125.1 Entamoeba dispar SAW760
CCGCTTGAGTTTATATCTTTAAATTTATTAATTAAATCAGTTGATAATTCAATACCGCTGCTGTGTGACATTTTTATTTTTAAGTTAATTTATTAGTTCAACTCTGTCTTTTTTTCTTCAATTAAAAACTCCTTTTAAAGTTTTTGATTTTTTTAATTTGAAGAGCAAGTTTGAAATACTTCTTCCATAGATACGTGCGTTTTGAAGGACCTAAAATAATTTCCTCTTAATATGAAGAAAGTCAACTGTTGGTATAAACAAATTATTCTTTTCAAAAAGTAGTTGAAAGTTTATTACTTTTACAGTCTTTGTATTTCAACAATACAAGCTTTTTAATCTTAGTTATGAATAAGATCCTTAACAAAACATATGAGTAATAGTGCCTTAGCAATAATTTATTTATAATAATTGTAATGAAGAGTTCTAGTAAATCTGTGTGTTCACCTGGCTTGACTAAGTTTTGTTGTTGAACAATGAACTAAGAAAATAAGAAAGAAAACTAATCAACAAGACAAACAATTAATCCATTAAAAATAAAGAAAAAAATCGTTGTTTCAGTTAAAACACAAAAAGTGACAATTCACAATTAACAGAATCTTTTAAAAGAGACAAAGAAAATTGTTATTATTGAATAAAACATTGAAAATGAATTTAAAAATATGAAAGAATTAGTAAATAATTATACAAATAGAATAGAAAGCACGAATGGCCGAGTGGTCTAAGGCGTCCGCTTTAGGCGTGGATATCGAAAGATGCGTGGGTTCAAACCCCACTTCGTGCATTTTTCATTTTTATTAATAACAAAAAATTAAATAAACTGATTTACAATTAGATTTAAAATGAAGTATTTTTACTGATTTTAAACTCCATTTATAAAAACTTTAAAGGAAAGCAAACACTTTATTAGAGAAGTTACTTTAATACACATTTAATTAATAAAGATTTTTTTTTTTGTTGAAAAACTGGATATCAAGTTATGGTATTAATAAAATAGATAATAAACAATAAGAAAGACAAAAGAAACAAACAATTAAAGTAAAGTTGTTTAATGAAATGAGTGTTATTAAAATAAATGAATTAAAATATGAAAGATAGTAGTAAATTAATAATAAGAATATACATTACTCAGCCTACTAACTTTTTAATAATAATGATATTAACAGAAATACAGTACAACAGTGAATATAAAGTATAGAAAAGTTGGAGTTAAAAAAGATGTATATATTAAAAATAATAAAGAAAAGAGATACCAATATAAATAATAAAATAAAAATAGATAAGAGAATACTATAAATTAAATACAAAACCTAGATATTAAATAATAAGTTGTTTAATATAAAATATTTAGTTTTTATAAACAATTAAAATATTCATATCATAATCAAGTTTTATTATTTCATTCACACTTCCTATTAATATTAAATTATTGATTCAATTTTTATATCTTATAACAATTTTCACAAGGATATAAATATGTTTACTATAATAGAATAATTATTAATTATATCAAAATATAATTATTTAATTAAATTAGTTTTTCATATGAACAGAATATAATAAATCGAATAAGATATCAGGTAAATATAACAAGTAACAAATACTAATAAACGGAATAAATCTAACAAAAGAAATAAAAAATTATTTAACAATAATTGAAAAGATAAAATATCAAATAGTGAGAACTATAAAATAAGAAAAATGAATAAATAGAATAAAAATGAATAAAAGAAATAAGATAATATAAATTCAATGAAATAAACAAGAAGAAAAATAGAATATTTACAACATAAATTCTAAATCAGAAATAATAAAATTATTATTTAGAGTATTAAAAAGAATATCATTTGATAAATTTAAAGATAACAATATGTTCTAATACTATTTATTATAATGAATTCTTCTTGTTAAATTCTTGATTAAAAATAAAAGAATTAAAAAGAATGAATATTATGAAATCATCATTTTTTAATAATATGTAATATTTTGTATTTATATTTATTTAAATGTTTTATTTATTTAATTCTTAACTAAATGGATTTGTAACAAAAATTTATAATTTATAACTTTCACATACTTTTATGTTTCATCTATGACTATTTTGTCATTTTTAACAAATTTTAT
>NW_001855170.1:24937-37849 GCF_000209125.1 Entamoeba dispar SAW760
TGATAAAAAAGAATAAAATAAACACAAAAATAAGAAATAAAATAAATACAAAAATACAAAAACAAATATATTCAAATAAAAAAAAAGAAATAATATAAAAAAGAAGAGAAGAAAAATATAATATATCATCAATTATAAATATTATATGATTAATATATAATATGTAATATATGATAATAATAAATTCATATAATATAGATATAAGATATAAAAATTAAATAATAATAATAAATGATAAAGAAATAATAAGAGAAATGATATAATAATAAATAAAATATATAAATAAAATAATAAACAAAATAAAATCAATATAATATAAATAAAATAATAATAAATATAAAGAGAAAATAGATATAAAATATAAAAATATAATCAAAATAAAAATAAGATAAAGAAATGTATTAATATATAAGAAAATATATATAAATAAAAATATATTCATATATAAAATAAAATATAAATAATAATAATATCAAACTAATAAAATAAGATAAATATAAAATATATAGATAAAATGATGATATATATAATATAATAATAAAAATAAATATACAAATAAAACATATAAATATATAAAAATAAAATACATAAATAACATAATAATAAAAATGAATACATACATTAAATCAAATATCAATTCTGAAACATTTATAATTCAGAACAATTTATCATAAAATGATATAAAATATAACCAAATATAAATGATTATTGAATGAGTATTTACATTTTTAATTTTTATTTTTAAGAAAAAATAATAAAAACTATTATTTTATTGATTCAAAATATTTTACCCATGATATAATTTGTAGAACATAATTGTCTATAAAAAAACAAAAACAACGTCATTAGAATCATTCATAAAAAAGTCAATATTGTTATTTTTATATCCTAATTGAAATAAATATTACTTAATTTATAAATTAATTTCATGAACACTAGAAACAATATCAGATTAATAATTAATTTATTTTTATTTTATATTCATATCTAATTCATTTTTTAAAGAATATCAGAGTTATCAAAATTAATTTCATAATTTCTTATTACACTTTTCTATATACTATTTAATTTTCTAAATGAATGAAAATTAAAACATACTTGGAAATTCTCAAAAATCTTATTTTATTTATCAAAACATTTATCAAAAAAAAA
The DNA here is from genome assembly GCF_000209125.1 of Entamoeba dispar SAW760. Classification (NCBI taxonomy): domain Eukaryota; phylum Evosea; order Mastigamoebida; family Endamoebidae; genus Entamoeba; species Entamoeba dispar. The sequence continues at coordinate 26,090 of NW_001855170.1, forward strand.
AACAAACCAACATTATCTGTAATAGTATTTTGTAAATGATTTATTTTCATATTTTAAAATTATATTAACATATATTCTTATTAAATTCTTTTTGATTTATTTAAAATGTTGAGTTATTAATGAAGCAATTTCTATTAATTATCAAGATAAATGAAAATAACTGATTGTTGATTGCATTAATTTTGGGAAATTGATTATTAGCTAAAATTAAAATTAAAATCATCTTCAGTGTGTGTTACTTAGTACAACTAGTAATTATTTCGTTTACAATAAAACAGAGTAAGTACAAAAGTGACGTAGATTTGTTTTAATGATCAACTAAAAGATGGATATTTGTAATACAGTTGAAAGTGTTGATTTATCAATTTTAACGTTTTATATAACAAAAAAGAAATTTTGAAGAGAAAACTTAAAAAGGAGATTCATTCAAACAATGAATGAAGAAAGTATGATATCTCACATTCTATATCGACATGAACAATTTATAAGAACACACTTGAAAGAATACTTAAAAGAATCTGATGAAGAGAAACAAAGAAAATATCAAATAGCTGCAGCAAGTCAAGGGTGTTTACCATTAATTATGGAGTTTGTTGAAACAAATTCAAGTCTTGTAAACTCAGAGTTATTGGGGGTTGCTATCTATAACCAACAAATCAATGTTGTAGAATTTTTATTAAATAAGATGAATGAACTAAAACAAGTACCACTTGGTCTATCATTCACCAGTTTATTCAATATTAAACATTACCCTTTTAGTACAATTCTTCAAGAAGAAAAGATTCCATCACTTTGGATACATCAAGAAAATAACAAGAATAGTATATCAATTGAAGAAAAACATTCTAGTAATTCTATTAATTCAAATACATCTAAAATAATTAACGATAAGAATAAAATAAATCAAGAAGATATAACAAATTTTGAAAACAAACAAAAAGAGTTATTAACAAACTCAAAAGGTATTGAACAAAATAATCTTTTGTTTATTGGAGGAACAATCATTAATACATCTTCTACATCTCAAGAAATTTATACATCAATTCCTATTCCAGTTCAGACAAAATATATTGATATAACTTCTTCTTATCGTTCAAAATTTACAATCAATATTTATATTGGATCTTTAGAAATAAAATGGGTAAATAATGTCTTATTTACTCCAACAGAACTACATTCTCTTCCTATACAATCAAATATTCCTCAAAGATTCATATTTACTAGAAATCATATTCAAATTCAAAGAATAATAATTCCTTATCCACCTGATACAATAACAATCACATTATCTATTAATTTAGAACCATATTCTTTTATTATTCTTTCAGATAATTCGATTCCTCCATGTATAGAATCAAATTATCTTCCTTTCATTGATTTTGATTATCCACCATTACTTGCACCATTTCTACCACCACCATTACCAACACATCTTTCAATTTTAGTTTATTCTCTGGCATTAACACCAAATGAAGAGTTAGTAAAATGTGTTATAAATTCAATGAATTCAGAATGTTTATTCCAACAAACAACATATGCAAAACATCATGCATTGAGAATGGCTGCTTTTTTTCATGAACCAATCACATTTTTTGCATTATTACCTTATGCAGAAGAGTTAGAATGTTCAATATTCAGATCTCTTGTTTGCACACCATTTAGTAAGTCACATCGTAAAATATTATTAACATTACCAATCAAAGAATTTCCAAGAGAAATTATTGGTGGTATTGATGATATTGTTGGATTTAATAATGCATTAGAAATGTATCCATTTGCAAATCATATTATTGATTATATTAAAATAATCAAAACAGCTTTAACAACAAAATCTTTTTATGTTTTGGAAATATTACGTTCAAAAGATATAGTTGGAATAGATGAAAACTTCTCTAAAGAAATTTTAGATTCTTTACTTCTTTCTGATTCTCCTGCAGAAGAATATATTATAAAAATGATTCCTACTCCATTAACTTATTATTCTGCATATATTACAAAATACACTAATCCTAAAATGTTAAAATTTATTTTAGAAAATGGAGGAAGAGTTGAACAATTAAATGGATGGAATATTGAAAGTGATAAAGTTGCAATTAATTTTAATACTTCTATTATTAATAGAAAAATAAATGGTAATTATCCATTACATGATGCAGTTAAACAAAAAAATACTATTTTTATAAATTGGTTATTACAACATGGTTGTAATGCTACATTATTAGATGAACAAGGAAAAAGAGCTATTGATTATACTTCAGAAGGGACTGTATATTACAAATTATTAATAAATAAATGTAAACAAATAAAATTAGATAAACCTCAAACAATATTTATTGAAGGAAAGAAAGAACAAATGACAATTACAAATAAAAATGTTATTATTGTTTCAAAAACTGGAAAAAATACTACTAATATAAATGTTGTTGGTATAAAACAATTTGAATTAAAACATTCATTTAATGATGTATATTCAATACCATATAATGAATGTATTATATTAAGAAATAATAATCATATATATATTATTAATATAGATACAAAAGAAGAAAAAGAAATTGAATATAATAATAGTTTATTATGGAATCATCCAATTGCAATTCAAAATGATTCAATTTATGTTGTTTTACCATCATTAAAGAATAAAAAATATCAAACATTATGGTATTCTTCTTTAAAAACACCATCTAAAATTAAACCATTATGTTTTAATGAATATTCTATTGATTATATTTTAAGTCAAAAAAATTGTATTTTTTGTATTAACATTTTAGAACAAGGTATTAAAGAGAAACCATGTTGGATAACACAACACTTTAAGAATCAACTTAATATAATTGTTATTTATTTAAATAAAATTCATAATATTTTAATTCAAGTATGTGATGAAGCACAAGAATGGAATCAAACTACAATCCAACAAATATCTCTTAATAATTTTATTATTTTCTGTTTTGTTAATGAACCATCAATAAAACAACCACATTTTGCAATTGATTTAATTTCAAAACGTCTCTTTGCTCTTCCTTTAGAATTTCAATCATTACCATCATCAACAATAATTCATAATAATAAAGCATTTTCATTATTTCCATCTCAACTTTTAATTCAAAATATAGAACCAATTTTATTTCATCCTATACAAAGATTTATTTCAAAATTGATTACATTTCATCCAGATATTACTTTAACAAATGGAATAGATAAATTAAAATGTCATTCTTTTATTCTTCAAATAAGAATTCCTTCTCTTTTTAATCATATTAAAAATAATATTATTTATATTAATTCAACTACTGATGAACTTTTAACATTAAAATTATTTTTATATACTGGAGATCCTTGTTATCCAATTCAAGATCTTATTGTTGTTGATAGACTTTCACTCTTTTATTCTATAATTTCTAAAATAAACTTTCAATTTCATTCTTCTATTCAAATAGTTCTTGGATTTAATAGTTTTATTCATGACTTCTCTCAAATATCATATAATGATCTTGAAGTATATATTACACCAAACACTAATATTCATATCAATTCTATATGGTTTTCATTTGTCTTTCCACAAATTAATCCAAAGAATTATATTACAGATCCATTTATAATTAAAATAATAAACCATATATATGACTTAAATGATCCAATATGGTTAGAATATCTTTGTGTTTATTAAATATTAATTAAACTCCATTTATTCATTTTTAATTAATAAAAAAATATAATAGAAAACCTTAAATATTAATGAAATGAACTATTGATATTTATTCATCATCTATTCCACTATCTATTCCACTTTCATCATCATCTTGAGGAGGTAAATCAGCAACTTTTTGAATTAATTCAGCCATTTCTGATTTACTAATTTTTATCTCTAAGAATGGATGCTAAAAAAAAGATTAAAATTATGTTCAAAAGATAATTTTAAATAAAATTTATAAAATAAAAAGAAAAGAACAAACTTTTATCATTTCAAATGATGTTTTTCTAAGTTGTGGATTGAGTACTAAACAATCATTAACAAAAGTATTAAATTGAGTACTCCATTTTTCTTTATCTTTTAAAGGAGGAATTCCTTTAGTAGTAATAAGAAATAATGCTCTCATTGGAGGATAATCCATATATGGTGGATTTCCATCAGCCATTTCCATACACATAATTCCTAATGACCATATATCAACTTTTTCATCATATCTTTGACTTCTAATTAATTCTGGTGCCATCCAATATGGTGTTCCAACAATACTTGTTCTATTTGATTTTTGTTTAGTTAATTGTGCAGCATAACCAAAATCAGATAATTTAATACTTCCATCTTTTTTCAATAATAAATTATCTGATTTAATATCTCTATGAACACAATGAAATGAATGAAGATATGTTAATGCTTTTAATGTTTCATTACAAATAAAACTAATAAATTCTTCTGTTAATGGTACTTCTTTATGTCTATCTATAATATCAGTTAAACATCCTCCATTCATATATTCCATTACTAACCATAACATTTCATTAATTAAATAACATTCAATATAAGTTACTACATTTTCATGTCGATATTGATTTAATATAGTAACTTCTGTAACAATTGCTCGTTTACTTTTCTTTGTAATTCTCATTCTTTTTAATGCAACTTCATATCCATCATTTTTTCTTGTTGCTCTAAAAACATCACCAACTCCTCCTTCTCCAATCTTTTCTAAATTTTCATATATTTCATCTGGATCATTTTTATTAATAAAACTTTTTAAATCAACTTCTTTTTCATCAGGTAATGGTTGAATTTGAAGTTGAAATTGTCCATCATCTTCTTTCATACAATTTATTTCTTTTTCATTTTCTTCTTTTTCATTTTCTATTCCTTCCATTTCTGTTAAATTTTTATTATGAAAATCTAATACATCATGAACAATTTCTGGATGTGCTTTAATTTCTTTTTCTGTAATTCCTGATGATTTTAATTGTGCTTCCCATTCTGGTGGAATTCCTGTTAATTCTCCTAATGTATATTCTCCATGATGAATATGTTGAAATCCTTCTGGTTCACTAATAACAAGATTTTCTTCTTTTTCTTTTTTCTTTTTCATAAATGATTTAAACATTAATATCTTGAAATTTTAAAACTATTCATTTTTTAGTTTATTTGTTTTTTTTTTTATTTTGTTTTTTCTTATTTTGTTATTGAAATAAATATTTCTTTTATTTCTTTTATTTCTATATTTATTTATTATTTCTTATTATTTTTTTATTTTATCTTTCTTTATCATTTTTTTTTCACATTAGAAGAGGAACCTTCTAATGCGAGTATGTTAGAAGTGAACTCTATTGTAGAAATAGAGCATATTGAAGAAACTGAAACAATCACTTCTCAATATGAAGAAAATCCAATTATGGATATATCTATTATTTGATATTTTTTTTTTTCTTTATCATTTTTTTTTAATAATATTAAAAAGAAAAATATATTAGTTATTTAAAAGAATATCAATTCTATACTTTTTATCATAACACAAATGGTTGATATAATTCTTGCATCATGAATACTTGATTGTCTGATCCTTTTGCTTCAATCCAACTTGCTTTTTGCAAACATTCATTTTCTGGTTTTTTATCAATTAATATTCCAAGTCTCTTACTAAATGCAATATCTAAATTAGTTGCTTCAATATACATTTCTTTTACATCCATACAATTATCTCCATTAATAAATTGATTATATGAAATTACTCCTTCAATAAGTCTATCAATTTCTTCTGAAATTTCAATAATTCTCTTTTTAGTATATGAAGATAATACAAATCCATTTTTTACAACTTCTGCTTCTAATTCTGATCCTCTCTTTTTAATAGATGTAATTTGATTAAAATAATCTTTGATAGAATCTCCAGTTGATGTAGTAACTGATGCTGGAATATCTAATTCTCCAGTACTTTTGTTTAAATATTTCATTATATCAATAAATGTAGGTGGTGCAAGTACATTCATTGCATGAATAATTTGTGGCATATTAACTATCCATAACCAAATTCTATGAGAAGTAGAAAAAATATCTTTTAATATTTGTATATTTTGTTCTTTAATAACCTATTTTTTTTTATTAATATTCTTTTCAATTAATTTAAATTATATGTTCTAATAACATATAAATATTAATAATAATAATAACAAACTTGTGTAAATGTTTGCATTTGAATTTCAAAAAATTGTCTCATATTATTAATCATATCTCTGTTCTTCATAAAAAATTCATCTTGTTCTTCAAATGTTGGTAATTGATGTACTGAAGTATACATTCTATTAAAATGTGTTGTCCATGTACATCCATCTTGATACATTTGTCTAACATTTTCTGGTAATTCTTGATTTTCTACAACTGGTAATTGCATAGGTATTGCTGCATAATATAATTGAACAACAAATGGAATTTCAAAAAATTGTCTAACTTCAGGAATTTGAATTAAATAACTACTTTTAGTAATTGAATAAATATAATTTGTTAATCCTTTTTTTCTTTCTTCTAAATTTTCTTTAGTATGAACAAGTAATTTTGGTGGTAAATTAATAATACATGGATCATTTGTCACATATTTAATAAGATTGTGAAATGCCTCAAATTCACTAAATCGTTTTGGTGTTGTTTTCCAGATTTTCTTTTGTTTCCATGTAAATAAAATTGTATAAAAATTAACATTCTTATCAACATTACTAACTGTATCTTTTAATGTTATTGTAAAGTCTGTAGTTATTAAATTTTGTTCTGGTGTATTTGTATCAATAATCGTATGCATTCAATATTATTTAATTTTCTTTTTAATTACTTAGTTCTTCTCTTTTCTTTCTCAGTTCCTCTAGAAATTTCTTTTTCTTCTCATTTTCTAGTTCAATTTCTTTCTCTCTTTTTCCTATTTTTCTTTCTTTTTTTTTATAAAACATAAATTTCTTATTTCTTGAATAACAAATTTAAATGTAAACGTGGACCCATTTATAATTTTCGTGGCTATAAAAAGACAAATTTAAAAAAATTGAAAAGACAAAAAAATCTGAAAAAGAAGAAATCTTTTCTTGAATATTAATTTATCATGTTTACCATCAGAAAAGCTACTGTTTGTTTTTTTTATTTTTCATGAAACAATTCTATCAATTTCTTCTTTCTCTTAAATTACTTTTTTTTGGATTATTTAAATTAAATATGTTATATAAATTAGAAAAATAAATAAATGGAAAGTAATCATCTAGCCTGCAGATTTACCTGCAATCCAAAACGTTAATTTGACAAATTTACCAGAGAATTATAATTTACAATTATATTATTATCATTTGATATTATATCCAACATCTTTTGTTGCTGTAACACCAGACAATAAGATTGTTGGATATTGTTTAACTAAAATGTTTGTATCTATTTTTTATATTATCTACTAGTTATTTATATATAGTGAAGATGATGATCCTCATCCAGTTGTTACAGGACAAGTTACTTCTATTAGTGTTTTAAGAACATACAGAAGATTAGGTATTGCAACCAAATTAATTCGAGCTGCAGAAAATAGTATGATTGAAATCTTTGGTGCTAGAGCAATGATGCTTCAAGTAAGAGTTTCAAATAAACCAGCTTTACATTTATATGAAAAAACAATTGGATTTACGTTTGTTTCATTATTTTTGATAATCATTTGATTTGTTTAAAGTAAAGTTGTGTCTTATTTCTTTCTAGTGTAACTAAAGTTTCTAAACATTATTATCTTGATGGCGAAGATGCATTAATTTTGACACACAATTTTACATCAGACACTTTAATTAATAAAGATTGTTCTTCTGTAGTTGTAGATGAATGGAAAAAAGTTATGCAAGAACAGGAAACTAAACAAAAAGAACAACCAACAACTACTAATTGATTGATTTATATGAAAATAACTATCACTCATTTTCGTTAACAAAACAACAAACAACTAAAGACAATATTATAACACAACAACCTCATACCAAGAATTCCTTATAATGATCAAATTATCTCTTCATTACTATATATACCACTAAAAATTTACTCATATTTGTTTATAAAATATACCAATGGTGTATCACTTAGAAAATGACATTTAACTTAGGCCATGTATCTCCTAATGAAACATAACACTTAAATAAAGTATATGTAAATAACTTGGTTACGACGACTCTTAAACCATTAATACTTATTTAGTAAGTAAAACAAACAATTTTCGGAATAGTACAAATACAAAATTATTACTGTATAAAAGAATCAACTCTTTTATCATTTTTAAAAACTCTTAATGTACTATCCTCATTTATTTTAACTTTTAATGTTTTTCTCATTCAGCTTTTAATCCATGTTACAGTTTTTGAATTTAGTGATTATTTTCATAGTTGTTACAGTTAAAACAGTTACATAATTCCTTTAATTTATGATTTAATAAAAGACGAATCTACTAATGGCATAGCACAAAAAGATTATGGCCAATGACACTCTCAAACACTATTGATTTTTAAGACAAAAATAAACACAATAAATTTTAAAGAGTTTAAAGGAAGTTGGTGTATTGTTGTTTTCTTGAATAACTTATTTAATAAATAGAATGTAAATTGCTAATTTAATAGTAGAATAATAAAATAAACTTTATTTCTTTAAATAGTAAAACAAGAGATAAAATTTATTTATTAATTGGTATATTATACTATTATTATTTATTAATTAACATAAGCTACACACATCAACATTTTGTTATTAATCAAGTTAATCACACAGGCAGAAAACAAATGTAATTTATAAAAAAGAATAATTTATCTTTTTCATCAAATTTCAATGAGTAACTTACAAATGAATCGAAACAAAACTGTTCTAACAAAGAAAATAAATAGTTACTTGCAAGGTACTTTGATAAACAAAAGTTGCATTATAAATTAGATTAAGACAATAACAAAGAAATGTTTTAACTCAGTATTAATAAAATATAAAATGGATTAATAAAATTAAAGAACAATGACTTTATGAAAAGAAAAACAGATAAATAACTGATAAAAGAAATAAAATGAAAAGATTACTTATATAAGTTTGGATAAAACATAATTATTAGGATAAAAAATTAATGAAATTATACTAATGAATTTTAAAGAAGAAAAAACATTAAAATATATAAAAATTATTGTATCTGATAATAATAATTTAATTCAGTGTTTGGTTATTAAATACACATACAGTATTATTAAATTATTTAGAATTATTATTTTTGTTGTTATCAATTATTTTATTTAAAGTTCTTATTATACCAAATTTAAAATTATTTTCTCTATTAGTATTTGATATTGTTTTATTAATAAAGACTCTATTAAATGATATATTTCATAAGTTATCTATGTTCTAATATTTGTTCTATTTTTAAATTATTTAATATTTTTACTAATTTTTTAATAAAATAATAATCATCTAATAATAGAATGATAAAAAGAAATAATAATTCATCAAAACAATTAATTTAGTGGTCTAAATTGATTAACAGAATAAAATACTAATTAATAATTTAATCAATTAATGAACTAATTCACAGTTCCAAATTGTTGCATAGCAAGTGTATAATAAAATCCTTTTAAATCTATTAATTCTTGATGTGTTCCTCTTTCTGCAATTCTTCCTCTCATAATAACACATATTTGATCTGCATTTTGAATAGTTGATAATCTATGTGCAATAACAATTGTTGTTCTTCCTTTTGCTGCTTTGTCAAGTGCATCTTGTACTATTTTTTCACTTTCTGAATCAAGTGCTGATGTAGCTTCATCAAGTAATAATACTTTTGGATTTCTAATTAATGCACGTGCAATAGCAATTCTTTGTTTTTGTCCTCCTGAAATTTGTGCACCTCTATCACCTACCATTGTATTATATCCTTCTGGCATTGCTGAAATAAAATCATGTGCATTTGCCATTTTAGCAACAGCATAAATTTGTTCATTAGTAACTTCAACACCTTTAGGAATACCTCTTCTAATATTATCCATAACACTCTCAGCAAATAATACTGGTTCTTGTCCTACCATTCCAATTTGACTTCTTAAGAAATGAATATTTAAATCTTTTATGTTATGTCCATCTAATAATACATCTCCATGTGTTGGATCATAAAATCTTTCAATTAATTGAACTGATGTTGATTTACCACATCCTGATGCTCCAACTAATGCAACAGTCTTTCCTTGTTCTACTTTGAATGAAATACCTTTTAAGACAGAATTATCTGGTCTTGTTGGATATCTGAAACAAATATCTTTAAATTCAATTTCTCCTTTAATCTCATTAAATGTTTCACCTTCTTCACTATAACAATCAATACTTGGTTTTCTATCAATAACATCATATGTATTCTTTGCTGCTCTAACAGCTTTTCCAATATCTGGGACAATATTTCCTAAATTACCAACTGCTTGTGCTGCAAAAATAACTGCCATAATAGCTTTTTGCATTTCTTCAAACTTATCACTGAATTGTACCATAAAATCAGGTACTGGAAGATCATATTCACTCTTCTTTTTAATTAAATATGTTCCAATATAAAATCCATATGGATTCATAACTTGAGTCAATAATGTAGTCAAACAATTGAAAATTGATAACAATGGTGCCCATTTATAAATTCCTCTTCTTGGTTCTCTTAATGCTTCCTTAAATACTTCAAGGAAATGTTCTTCTCGAGTTAATGATTGAACTGTTCTTACTGATTCAACTGCTTCAACAAGAGTAACTCCTGATCTTTCATATGCTGCTTGTGCTGGACAAGCTTCTAATGAATTTAATTTTCCATTAATAAATACAACAACAATTAATACTGGAGATACAGCCATAACACATAATGAAACTCTCCAATCATAATAGAATGCAATACCTAAAGCAAATCCAATTGTAGAAATAATATGAATAACATTTCCAACACGTTCTCCTGAAATTCCTTGTAATGTTGTTGGATCAGATGCAAGTCTTGTTGTTAATGATCCTACCATGTTTTCTTTTCTATCAAACCATGAGATATTTTGATGCATTATTGAATGATACATATCTTTTCTAACACGACCAATCATCTTAAATCCTGCTGATAAGAATAATCCAATATACATAAAGTATGATATGAATGAAGCAACACCTATAACAACAACAATTATACAAATATTTTTAATAGTATCCTTTTGGTCATCAGTAAGAGTATCTGAATTAATTGATAATAAACACATAATTAAGTCAACAATTTTTAATGTAAAGAATGGGAAAATAGCACCACCTCCAATTCCTCCAATAAATCCAAGTATTGATAAGAACCATTCATGTCTGAAATTATCAAGAATAACTCTTAATAATACAAATCTATTTGAATGTTTCAATTTCTTCATTTCATTATTATATTCATCTTCTAATTTTTGTACAACATCTGGATCTTCATTTGTATCTGCATTCTTATGTTGATTAATTTCTTCTGCTTCTTTATTTTCTTGTTCTCTAATTTTCTTTAAATCATTTTCAACTGTTTCTTGATCAACTTCTTCTTCCATACTTTGTCTTTTAACTAATCCATAATATGTTCCTTTTAATTCCATTAATTCTTGATGTGTTCCTTGTTCTATAATTTCTCCTTGATGGAATACACAAATTCTACTAGCATTTCTAACAGTTGTTAATCTATGTGCTACAACAATTGTTGTTCTTCCTTCACTAGCTTTTCAGTGCTGTGTACATTTTTCACTTGAGTGTCAGTGCTGATGTAGCTC
>NW_001855170.1:37949-49676 GCF_000209125.1 Entamoeba dispar SAW760
CTCCTGATAATGCAGCACCTTTTTCTCCTACCATTGTATCATATCCTTCTGGAAGATGAGAAATGAAATCATGTGCATTTGCCATTTTAGCACATTCAATCATTTCTTCTTCAGTTGGTGTTTCTCCATCTCTTGCTCCAAGCATAATATTTTCTCTGATAGTACATGCAAACAAAATAGGTTCTTGTCCAACTAATCCTATTTGATTTCTTAACCATTTAATATTTAAATCTCTTAAATCTTTTCCATCTAATTTAACTGATCCACCAACTGGGTCATAGTTTCTTTGGACTAATTGAATAGTAGTTGATTTACCACATCCTGATGCTCCAACTAATGCAACTGTTTGTCCTTTTTTAATTTCAAGATCAAGTCCACCAAGAATTTGTTTAGTTGGTCTTGTTGGATATCTAAATTGAACATCTTCTAATGTAATATTTCCATTACACTCACTTGGACATTCACCAGCTGTAGATCTACAATCAATATCTGGAATTCTATCAATTGTTTGATAAATTCTATATGCAGAAGCTTTAGCTGTAGCAAATATATTTAATGGAATAGCAATGATAGAAAGTCCTTGAGTTGCAATTAATACACAAATAAAGACAATCATGACATCACCAGCAGTAACACTTTTCTTTCCTCCTTTTCCTCTTAATACAACTGAAGCATACCAACTTCCTAATGAAAAAGCACCCATAATAAAGAACATAACTGCTCCAAGTCCTAATCCAACAGTGAGACCTTTTAGAACACTATAATGATCAACAATTCTAATTTTTTGATTAAAGATTTCACAAAATTCATGTTCTTGACCAAGCGATTGAACAGTTCTCATATTACCAATTGTAGCTTCAGCAATGGCACCTGCACTGGCAAGATGTTCTTCTCCTAATACAGTGAATTTTGTAGCAAATACAGCTAATAATGTCATAGATAAGACAATAAATGGAGACATTGACATAATAACTAATGTAAGATCCCAATCCTTTGCAAACCCAATTGCATATCCAGCAATGAATGAAGTAGTTGTTTGGAAAATAATACCAAATTTTTGAGACATTCCATCTTGAATTTGTTGGACATCAGAAGCAATTCTAGAAGTTAATTCACCAGATTCATGGAAATCATACCAACCAGCATCTTGTCTTAATAATGCTCTGAAATATAACATTCTAATTTTAATTCCTTGTCGTTCTGACATAACAAAGAAACAAAAAGTCATTAAGAAAGAACCAACACCACTTCCAATAGCAAAACAGACCATCTTTAATACAAGATCATTAATAGTGTCTGCAACAGTTTCAGTGACTTGGTGATTAAATGGAAGATAATAATTCGGATCATACATTGCATCTGGACTTGGGAAGGCTTTCATAAGATCATTTGTATTAAAAGTATCAACCATATCTCCCATAACTAACATTTGACATGGAGTTAATACACCACATCCAATAGAACCAAAAATACCAACAGCAAGAAGAATTAAATCAAGCCAATTAGCATACCTATATAATTGCCTAACAGTAACACTTCCTGAATCTTCTGGTTTTTTATTTTTTCTTGCTAACTCATCTGGGTCAGGTGTAACATCAAATATAGCAAATGCATCAGTAATAGTGTTTGTTGTTACGTTCATCTTAATTAATTTTGTGTTTAATTGAATTTTGGAGTGCGTTTAAAAACCAGTCGAGTCAGAAACAATTACCAAATTTAATCCAATTGTATTGAAGAAAAGGAGAATTAGAGTGAATCTTTACTTAAAAATTTCGATTAAAAACTCAATTAAGTTAATTCCAAGCTATTTCATTTAAAAATAAATGGTGTTAATTGAACCTTTTTTCTTTTTTAATAGTGACCAAATGTATTATAAATACTTTAAATGAATTATTTACTTTCTTAGGAGACTCCTTCGAGTGAACTTACTTCATTCAAATCTGCTTCAATTTTTTTATGAAAATGATAAATCTTTTCACAGAATTTTATTTTTAATTACATTATAAAATATTCATTTTTATTACCCTTGAATTATTATATTCAAATAACACTTCTTTTTTATTTTATTAAATATTGATATTAATAACAAATTGTTTTTTTTTTTTGTGATTTATCTTTTTTTTAAATTTTAGTATATTTTGTATTTATCTTGAATTAATTATTCAAAATTTTATTTTAAACAAAATAAAGTATGCTGAAAAAACTGATTTTCTCACTTGTCAACATAACGAAAACATAGTTACAGGTGATTTATAATTGATTTCTTTTTTGTCTTGAGTTGGTTGTTCTATTTGTTTAATGTGTTATTCAAAAAATTTTTTTAACTTAAGACAATTGATGAGTATTTAAAAAAATAATTATAAGTGATATACAATTCTTATTTCTTTAAATAATCTGGAAATATAGTAATTTTACAGTTATTGAGTAAACCTTATTATTTTCAAATCATTAAAAATAAACAAAAGTATAATTTAGTTTAAAGTAAAAGCTTAAACAAGTTTTTTTTGAAAAAAAGTACATACTTCTTGTGATTAGTCATGACTTAATATTTTAATTTTGTTTAGTATCTTTTAAATAAAACTTCAAATGGAGAATTTAAATTAATCAAATCCGTCTAAAAGGAAATTAGCAGCAAGTTGTTCATTTTTATCACATGCAATATAAGCTTGAAGACATTGTGATCGACCGAATCCTAAAGCACATAATCTGTCAATAGCAGCATTGTCTTCTGGTGATAATTGTGGTTGAGAAGGGGCATGATTTGGTTGTTGTGGAATGGGTTGTGATTCAGAAGGAACTCTATTATTATTTGTTTGACCTTTAATAATGTCATAGACCATACCAGGATTATTTCTCATAAGTTGAGCAAGTTGTGGATTTTCTGATTCAATGTGTTGAAGGAATGGTTCAATAATTTGAGGTTGTTCTCTGCATAATTCAATAAATTGTTCTTTTGTTAAGTTAAGAATAGAATTTGGTTCTTGAGGATCTTCTTCTTCATAACCACCTGCTGGTTGATCGGGAATATTATCTAAATCAACACCACTAATAAGAAAATCAGCAGCAATTGCAGTATTATTTTGTGATTTTCTCAAAGCTTTAATAGCGTCGTCTCTTAAAAATCCCATTTCAACTAAATGATTAATGTTTTCTTCAGTTGGTTCAACATTAACTTGTTGACGTTGTTGTGGTTGGAAAATATCAACTGGTTGTGTTGAAGGTTGATTTGTTGTAATAGGTTGAGTAGTGACTTGTGGAACTGGTTCAGTTGGATGATTTTCTGGTTGAGTTACAGGAGCAGGTTTAGGAGCAGGGACAGCACTCTGAATAAATTAATTTAAAAGTTAAAAAGAATAATAATAATTAAATAAAATATAAAATAAAAATAGTTCTTATAATAAAATAAATACAAACCTTCTTAACTACCATAACAATTGAATCACCTTCATTAATACCTAAACCACCAAGGGTTTGGGCATTGTCTTTAAGCATACGAGATTTATAAATAAGAGAAATATTTTGAATATCAATTCCTTGTTTAGCATTAATCATTCCTTTAAGTTCACCAACTGTAGTTGTTTCTGGTTCAATTTCGTATTCATTTAATACTCCTTGAATAGTCTTGACAATAATTTTCATTTTCTATATGTCTTGTATTTGGAATAATTAGTTTTAAGTTCTTTTTTAAATAGAACTTATTTGAGGTTTGAATTATTGTTACTTTTTTCTTTATTTTTTTATAAACTTCAACGCTCTTTTCTTTGTTTTTATTTTAAGTTCTAATTAAATAAATATAATAATTTTTTTATTAGTTTTCATTAATATTTCAAAATTATTAGTTCTTTTCTATGATATTACTTTTTCACTAATTAATATTTTGTAATACACTGCAAAATTAATTGTATTATTATTGATTTATAAAAAGTTGAACGTAATCAATTATTTTTTGACATAATTTTTCATAACTCTTTTATTAAAATCCTTTAATTTTTATAAATCATTCTATTTCTTTTTTTAAACAATAAAATAATTTTTTAAATGATAAAACTGATAACTAGAGGTTTCTACAGTGTTTTGTGTTAAATGATTAAAATATATTAGATGAAATGGAAATATTAAAATATTAAATCCTTTATAGGAATTTTTAAAAATATTAAGTCCCTTTAATTATATTTGATTTATTAAATAGTAAAAGAAAGAAGTAAAGACATAAGAAACTAACTAAAATAAAAGGAAGTTAAAAGGTGAAATTTCTTATTAAGTAATCTTATTTTAAAATTAAGAGGAAGAATATTCAAATATTAAACTAATAATATATTTAATATAATTATATAATTGAAATAATTTAAATGCTAAAAACGTAGATTCAACGTTGTTTAAAGTGAATAAAATGATTCTATTTTATAGGTTCTAATAATTTCTTAAAAAAGAAGTTAGAGATAATCAATTATTCTTAAAGATTACTCTAAATTCATTTTTATATTAATATGAATAATAAACTCTTTCTCTTTGTATTGTTTTATATAGGATGTCATTGTGCTACATTAAAAGAAACAGTAGTTACTAAACACCAATTAGTTCCTTTGTCTGAATGTACTAAAGCTAGAGTTACACATTATGATATTGAAACATGGAATTCAGGTACTGCTTGTTCATTTGGGGAACAACCAACACAAGTTATTCCTGGGTATATGTTTGGAGGTTCATTAAATGAAGCGTTTTTTGACCATAGTAATAAGTGTGGTATTTGTTATGAAGTTGTTGGTCCTAAAGGAACAGTTAGGTTTAGAGCTGACAACAAATGTGCTGTTCAAGGAAATGAAAAATATTGTAGTGGAGATATGCATCATTTTGATTTAGTTGAAAATACTTTCACATATGTTACAGATGAAGAAGGAATATCCAATGTAACTTTTAGAATGGTTGCATGTGATTATACAGGAAACTTAAAACTGAAAACATACTCTGGTTCAAATAATTACTTTTTAGAATTTGTTGTTCATGAACACACCCTTGGTATAACTAAATTATTATTAAAAGATAATGAAATGAAAGAATTTGTTAATGTTCCAAGGTCAGAATATAATACATGGAGATATGGGAACATTGGAAGAGCATTTAGTTTTCCAGTTACTGTCCAAGTTTATTCGATAGCTGGAACTTATGTTACTGTAAGTGTTACTAATGGAAATGAGGGACATACTTTTGAGGCAGATGGTAATTTCAAAATTCCAAACAATAAATATTTTGATATTGATACACTTGAAATGAAAGATATTCCAACCGGTACCACAGAATGCTGTTCATTAATGGAAGATGATTATTCTACTCTTTACAAAGAGGGAGATGTTCAAGGAACTTATAGAAATTTACCTGTAAATGCCGATATAACTTTAAATGATAAGGAAAATCCAAAGAATGGAGAGTATTGTTTGAGAGCTGACATGAATGGTTGGGGGGTTAATCCAACTAAATGCCTATCATCCGGCACAAGCAGATCAATACACCCCCTTCATTTCTTTTTAAAATCAAAAGACAAGTGTTCGAATTGTTTTAATGTCCAAGCACAAGGCCTGGATAACGATGGGTTGACTATTTCAACAAAAGAAGTAGGGGAATGGACAGAATTTAAAATTCTTTTGACAGACTTAGGAGTTACTAACAATGAGTTTTGGGGGTTTAGAGGACAAAACATGAATAACGATAAAAAAACTTTCTGGCTAGATGATATTGAGCTCATTAAAGATCCAGATGCCCCAGATGCTGGCAAATGTTATAACACTGATGTCAATTACATACCAAATACTTATACTGATGATGATGATTTTAATAATTCAACTTCTTCATCAAAAGATGGAGAGACAACAGGTAGTAATTCAGACACAACAATAGATAGTAGTTCAGACACAACAACAGGCAGCAACTCAGAAAATGAAGATGGGTGTTCTCATTTGTTGGTATGTTAGTGGGTGTTTTCATGATATTCCTTGTTTAATTGAGTGATGACCACATTTATTTTTATTTAAATTATTTATCAAAACACTATATTTATTCATTCATTATTTTATATGTTTATTATCATTTTAGAAGACACAAGGACAGGATTAACCTCCCTTGGATAGAAATATAGATAAAAGTTCTATTATACTTAATTAATTATTTTTATTATGTTTGTTATCATTTTCTTCTTAATAATAAAATTTATTAAAATATCTTGTTTATTTTAATGTGTTGTTAAATATTTCTTGATTCCTTCTGGTGTTGGTTCAATTGTGTCTTTCCCTGCTTTCCAATTGATTGGACAAACTGCTCCATGTTCATCACTAAATTGAATTGCTTTAACTATTCTAATAGTTTCTTCTGTTGATCTTCCAATTCCATCATCGTTCATTTGAATGTATCTTACTTTTCCTTTATCATCAATAATGACATATCCTCTTCTTGAAACTCCTGTTTCTACATTTAACATTCCATATTTAATTGAAATACATCTTTTAATATCTGATACTAATGGGAATCCTAATTTTCATACTCCTCCTTTACTTTTATCTGCTTCACACCATGCTTGATGACAATAAACTGAATCAACACTCACTCCAATAACTTCACAATTGATTTCTTTCAATTGTCCTGCAACTTCACTATATCCAATCATTTCTGTTGGACAAACAAATGTCCAATCCAATGGATAAAATAATAACACAACATATTTCCCTTTATATTCATTAATATCAATTTCTTTGATTGAACCACATGGACAATATGCTTGTGCTTTAAATTCTGGTGCTTCTTTTCCAATTTGTGCTTTTTCAAATGTGTTCATAAATTTCTTAAATGCTTTAATTCTTGGACAACAACATTCTTTCTTACAATACTCTTTACAACATTCTTTCTCTTGACATTCTTTCTTACAGCACTCTTTCTTACAACATTCTTTTTGTTGATTGCAGGACATTTAACTGTTTGAAATGATGAGATTGTGATGATGAGATGTTTAAATAACAAATGAACTACCAAAACCATCTTTACATAATTAAAATAAGAATGTCATCATCATCACATGTGCATTCTTATCATTCTGTGATTTATTCATCTTTCTTTCTTCTTATAATGAATGAACTGGTAAATAGAAAACAAAAATGACAAGATAAAAAAGAAATCGGAGATACACAAAATCACTCATTCGAAATGGTTGTATTGAAGAATATGATGAAGAGAAAGACGAGTATATTGGCACAAAACATCAATAAGAGTATTATTTTTGTGTATGTAACAGGAAAGTGATACGTCATCGAATAAAAATATTTTAAACCAAGTTATAGTAAAACAAAAAATAAAGAATTAACTCTGTTTACTTATAAATAAATAAAAGGATAATGATGAGGTTATTTAAATCAGAGAAGGTTTTTAAGTCATAGCCTTGTTTATTGAGAAGTTGGGATAATATTATAGTAAGTTAGTTATTTTACTTTTTCAAATATATTATCAAATAAAGTATTAGAATAATGAAAATTTTCAAGAATGGTAGTTTGGTTATTAATTAATAATTTGAATATTATTTTAATATAGTATTAAGTTGCTATGTTTAGGTGAGTTGTTTTGGTTAAATTATTTTGTTAATATAATCTTCTTGGTAATCTTTAAATAACAAAACAAATTCTTTAGCTAATGAAGGGAAGAATGAATTCACAAGTTAAAGAAATGGCTATAAGAGGTATTGTTATTATTAAATCATTTATAGTAAAAAATGATTTTATTGACTGTATTAATAAAATAAAACGTAGTAAATGCTGTTAATTATTAAGTAAATTATAACTACTTTTTATTGTTAATGGATTATAATTCTTTTTAATTCATTTGTATGTCTGGGTTTTATAAGAGATCATATTGTAATATTCTTTAAATTTATATGATTTATGCTAGAGAGTTATTTAATTTTATACAACACAAAGTCTTTTAAATATTTATGTAAATTAAATTAAAGTTCATATGTAATAAGTTTCAAAATAAAAAATAAAATTATCAAACTGTTGTTATAATTAAAATATAATAATTTTTAACAAAAAAAAACAATAATTAAACATTATAATTAATACTTTATTTTGGAATCCACAATCTTAGTTTTGGATTGAATTTACATATTTTTTTTAAGATTTCTTTAAAAATTCTACATTCATTATTTCCTTTTACATCATCAGCAAATTTGTCTATTACTTCATTAGTACTAACTCCTTTACCATTTTTACTTTCAATAAAATCAGCCAATCTTTCTGCGATTGATTTCTTTTCTGAGTTTGATTTGTTTATATCTCCTGATTTCTTTTCTGTCATCATCTCTCTTTTTTTTTCCATTTTTAGTTGAAGAATTGCTCGTTCAGCAATTTTTTGGGTCTCTTCATCTGTTAATCTTTTTTCAATATCAGTTAAGTCTCTAGACTTTTCTTCAATGATTTGATTAATTCCATTTTCATTTTTATTATAAATATTATTCATAAGATCACTTTCAGTACTTTTTTTATCATTTGTTGTTTCTTCTTCTTTTTCTCCTTCAATTTCATAGATTTCTTTTTGGTTTTCATCAACTAATTGAAAAAATTCACGAATAAATTGTTTTTTAAATTGTTTTCTTGTTTTTTCTTCTTCATTACATAAAATTTTATCAGACAATATTTCTTTTGCCATTTGTTTTTGATAAATATGTTCTTCTATTGTTCCTGAACAAATAAGTCTATAAATGATTACATCTCTATCCTGTCCAATTCTTAATGTTCTTTCTTTTGCTTGAGAGTCAACTGTTGGATTCCAATCTGGGTCATACATAATTACTCTATCTGCTCCTGTTAAATTAATTCCAAGACCACCAACTCTAGTTGTTAAAATAAATACTAATACTGTTGGGTCATTATTAAATTGTGAAATATATTCTGGTCTTTTATTACTACTAACAAGACCATCCATTCTAAGATATTTGAATTTTTCATTTAACATCATTTGTTCAATAATATTTAACATTTGTCGAGTTTGGCAAAAGATAAGTGCTTTATGCCCTTCTTTTTGAAATTGTTTAAGTAAATCACATACATATTTTAATTTACTACTTTCTTTATATATTGTTTCAGGTGTTAAATCTTCGGTTTTATTTATCAAATGTGGATGATTACATATTTTTCTTAATGTATCTATTGCTGCTAACATATCCATATCTCCATCAATAACTTTTGCTATACTACTTGAATTAACATATTCTAAATACATAGATCGTTGTTTTGGTGTCAATGGACAATAAATAAATTTTTCTTGTCTTGTTGGTAATGATGGAAGTACTTCTTTTTTTATTCTTCTTAAAAAAAATGGTGCAATCATATCTCTCAATCCTTTAGCACATTTGAGTGCAGCCATAAATTGAAAGTATGATGCTGATGTATATGATCCGTATCTAATAGGTTTAATAAATTGTTGTTGAAACAAAGGTAATGTACCAAGTTTACCTGGATATACAAAATCAAATAATGACCATAATTCACTTAAGTTATTTTGAATTGGTGATCCACTTAATAATAACCTTTGATGAGCTTCTAACAATTTAACTGCTTTTGAAATCTCTGCATTAGGATTCTTAATTTTATGACCCTCATCTAATACAATACAAAACCAAGGATATTCACTTAAAATATCTTTATGTATTCTAATAAATTCATATGTAGTTAAATATAATGAGTTGTGTGTTGTGTTTAATAAATTAATATTGTCTTTATTTGTAGATGATAAATCATTATGTAATATAATTACCCTCAACGAAGGAACAAATCTATGTGCTTCTGAAACCCAATGTGGTATTAGAGTTAATGGTGCTACAACAAGTGAATTACCACATGTTAATGTTTCTGTTTTTTCTTTATTAAAGAATGTACATTGCAATCCCTCTAAAAATGCAAGTACCATTAATGTTTTACCTAATCCCATTTCATCTCCAACAATCCCTCCTGCATGTTGTTTAAATAATTCGTACATCCATTTTACACCTATTCGTTGATGTTCAAATAATGACTGATATAATTCATTTCTCATTACTAACCCACTTTTAAATATTTTTTTTTCTCCTAATGGAACTACAGAGTCTTTTGTTTGTTTAACACTAAACCCCATTTTTTCTAGTCGTTGTTTGTATACCCCTTCGATGGCATCATCTGTCCATTCTTCTTCCTTTTCAAGATGTTCTACATATTTAACATCTTCTTCTTTTACTTCTTTTTTAATTTCTTCTTCATCTACATCTTTAAATCTATCACTCTCATGTGGGACTATTGTTTGTTCATCTCTTTGTTCTTCTTCATCGATTATATCATCTTCTTCATATGTACGCTTCATGTCTCGGGGTTATTTGAGTTTTTTCTTATTCTTTTAATTTTTATTTTTTTAAAATGTTTGTTTAAATAAATAAAATCACTTAGCAGTTATTTTTATTATTAATTCATATCCACTATTCTTTCGAGTATTTGAAATATGTTATACTAGTTTTTATTTTATTTCAATTTAATGCATATTACTTTATGTTAAATAGTTACAATAAATAATTTGTAATCGTTTTTTGAATATTTTTTAATATAATTCGTTAATGATCGATTAGATAGCATTAGAAATACAATTATAGATTAATTAATTAAAAAAGAAATGTATTAATACTATATCTTAATACAAGTAAATTATATAATCAAAAATATGAGGAAATAAATATTTAAAAATTGGTTTATAATGACAAAATAAAAGCACTTTCAATTTCTATTATTTTTTTTTTTGACTAATTAATATGCATTGTTTTATTAAATGATATTATTGTAAGGTTATTAATTAAAGGCAACGAAAAAAAGCAAATAAGAGAAAAATGATGAAAAAGAATGATATAAAAGAAAAAAGTGAAATTAGGAAGTAGAAGAAGATGAAAAGAATAAAAGTAGAATGTTGAGATTATAAAATGAAAGAAGATAAAAAAGAATAATTCAAAAAGAGATAATAAAAGGTGAAAATAATGATGAAATAAAGGATGCACTTTTTTATTATAGAAATTAGAAATATGCAATAAAAAAAGCGTTTAATTTATTGATGCAAAATATTTAACATTATTTTATTGATATAATTTATTTTATTCTTTTTTATTTTTATGATTTTTATTTATATATATTATTTATTTTTTTTTCTTTTTAATATATTGATTATTTTAATTTATTATTTATTATTATTTTATTTATTATTCTTTATTCTTTTATTTGTTCATTTTTATTTTATTTATGAAATATTTCATTATTATAAAATAATTTTATTGTTTAATTATTTAAATGATTTATATTAAAATGAATTTATTTTATATTTCATTGTTTTCTTTTATCTTTATTTTATATTTTAATAATTTCTTTAATATTATCATTTTATATTATTATTATTATCTTTATTCTTTCATATTTTTATTATTTATCATTATTATTGTATTTTTCATTTCTTATTTTATTTTAATTTATTATTAATATTATTTATATTTCTTTTCTTTCTTATTATTCTTCTTTATTCTTATTATTTCTTTATTTCTTATTTTTCTATTTTATTTATTTTATTTATTTTCATTTGATTCTTATTTTCATTTCTTGTTTTGATTATTTTAATTTAATTTTAATTTTAATTTTTATTATTATTATATTTTTGATTATTCTTATTTATTTATCATTCATTTATTAT
>NW_001855169.1:0-1181 GCF_000209125.1 Entamoeba dispar SAW760
GGAGGTTCCATATAAAGTTACTAGATACCTAGTACTTTTTATTAAAATCAGACGCATTTAACTTCTTTCGTCTAATTTAGACAGAAACATGTCAAAAATTATCTCAGATAGAAAGCGACCAGAATTAATAATTTTTATCTTTTTGTAGAGTGCATATTAATGTGATTAATACTTAGTACTTTTTATTAAAATTGACGACATTTAACTTCTTTCATCTAATTTAGACAGAAACATGTCAAAAATTATCTCAGATAGAAAGCGACCAGAATTAATAATTTTTATCTTTTTGTAGAGTGCATATTAATGTGATTAATACTTAGTACTTTTTATTAAAATTGACGACATTTAACTTCTTTCATCTAGTTTAGATAAAAAAGTTAATATCTCAAATACATAACTATCATAATTAATAATAATTATAGTTATGAGTAATAAACTATAATGTGTTTGATATTTATTACTTTTTAAAGAAATATAGATATTTAATTATTTATTGATTTTTTAACTAATATAACACTTGAAAAATATTTTATATAATTTTGAACGTAATTTATTTGTGGTATGAAATATTATATTATTATATATTTTGGTACATGTAATTTATTGTTATAAAATGTTATAAAAATTGAGTTAATAACAATTTCTATTTTTAATGAATTTTTTGTTATTCTATTTTTAGAAATAAGATAAATTCAAATCATTCTTGAATTTTTTGTTTTTAAATTTTTGAAAATTCTATGGAAGTAATTTTCTTCATTTTCGAATTTGGAAAATTTTATGACATATTATGTTCTATTTTTAAAGTAAACTATTTCAAAAAATTTTGTTAATTATTCAAAAATTCTATTTTTAAAAGAAAGAATTCCCATTTTCAGAGTAAATTTTCTTATTTTTAGAAGAAATATCTTTAGAATTTTTACTTTTAGAAAATACATTAAAGTATCAGTAAAATATAATAAATAATATTTTAATAATTTTTAATATCAAATAAAATAACTAGTATAAAAGAGGGTATTAAAAGACTTAATAATATTTAAATTTAAAATGTCAAAAAATTGGGTATAAACCCAATAAAGGACAGATGAGAAAAGAAGAAATAAATCTTCTGTTGAAGAATTTCGAATTAAATAATTCGAAAATTCAAAATAGTTTTGGGTCTCAAAAAACCCACGAGAAACAAA
>NW_001855168.1:0-1426 GCF_000209125.1 Entamoeba dispar SAW760
TTAGATATACAATTAAAGAAGATAAAGTTACAACTAAAATACTTAAATATAAAGGAATCCCTATTGCTGGAAAACAATTATTAGTAAAAGGTGATATCTTAATGGTATGTACAAATTCTGGAATAAGTAAATTTGATTTAAAAAGTAAATCAGCATTAAAAAAAGAAGAACAAATTCAATTAAAAACAAGTCATATTTCAGTAATAGATAATACTTTATGGGCATTTTATCCAGACCTAAAGAAATTAAATGTTTATAATGATAAATTACAAGTATTAAAATCATTTGATTTTAATGACGTTGTATTTATTATTGAATGTGGTAATAGTGTTTGGGTTGGACTCAATACAAACCAATTAAATGTTATTGATTCTAGTTCTTATGAAATTACTCAAACATTTGATTTATCTACTAATAAAGATGTTAGTCTTATTACTGGGTTATTAGTACAAGTTGGTAATCCTCCTTCTGCAATATTCCAATTCTGGGCAAGTACTGATGACTTACAAATACATTTCCTTCAAACAACTTATAAACCTCATACTTTTATTCCAAGTGTAGAAGAAGCTTCAAAATGTGTTTTCTGTAAGAAAGCAGTAAAACAAAAAGATAGTTTTCAATGTATTAGTTGTAAATTGGTCATTCATAAATCTTGTGATCCTTATAAACATAATATTCAAGCAGTTTGTAAGGGAAAACCTCAAGTAGTTTCTTTGCAATTGTCCCAAGGAATGGACACTGACTCAGGTGCTATTATGGCAGAACCCTCTCCAAGAAGAAAGAATTTACAAAAAAGATTAAATAGGTCATACACTATTAAACCTGTTTCTGGAGGTATTTCATTCCCCGATGATTGGAAATAAATTCAATATTTAACAAATAATTTTTAATTAACTAAGGTTACAGTAAAATAAACTATTTTTTAATTTTATTTATTTATTTAATTTCAATAAATACAGTAGTAATTATATATTCTCCTTAAAATAAGAAAGTAAAGAAGAAGAGTTTAAAACCTATCAAAATCAAATAAAAATTAAATGATGATATTTAAGTCAGGGACGTTTGAAATACTCTATTTCATATCAAAAAATGAGAAAAGGAAATTCCCCAAATCCAACGACTAAAATCAAAGAATAAGCTAATAGTTGATGAACAAACAATTTTAAAGTAAAGGGATGAAATTAGTTTCCCCTGAGCAAGGAAAAATAGAAACTATTTCTATTAATACTTTATTAACTACTTTTTATTTAATTAAATAAATTATAATTATTATATTTGTTAAATTATAATTCTTCTTATTATTAATTATTATATATATTTAATTCTTTTCTTTATAAAACAGATATTTGTATATTATTTAAAATATTAATTAAAAATAAATTATTTTTTTTTTGGATTAATTGATACTCTTACTGATAAACAAAAG
>NW_001855167.1:0-1351 GCF_000209125.1 Entamoeba dispar SAW760
TTGTATTGGTGTTTGTACTACTAGTGGTGTTCTTAGTATTCCAGTTTTTACTGGAGATGTTAACTTTACTTCTTTATGACAATGATGTTCTTTCCTTTTATTTCTGCTTTATATAAGTTGTATATTCTTTTTCATTTATTTGAATGTATTTACTGTGTATAAATTTTTTATTTCTTTCTTCTTTATTAAACCTATATCTATTCTATCGTAGTTATAATAATCAATATAAATGTATCAGTGAGTATTTTTCATTTTAGTTATTTTCTTTAAATATATTTATTTCTTTATCTCTTTTCATTCTTTTTTATTTCATTTCATTATTTCGTATTATAGATCCATTTTCATTTATAATGAATCAATTAATTAAATATTCTTTTTAATTTATTATTTTATTCTACCATTATATTGTAATTCAATAATAAATGAAGAAAAATGTTAAATTTAAACCATAAACAATAACAAATTATTTATTAATTAATATGAGTGAATTACCACAAAGTTAAATAATTTAAAATTGATCAAATATTCATTATTATTTTTATTTTATTTTTTGAATTAAAATTATTTTCATTTATAATTTATAATTATTATTAATATTCTATTTGTTTATTATATTCCTTATATTATTTTTCATTCTATTTTATTATTTATTTTATTTTTCTATTTATTTATCATTTCTTTATGTTCTTATTATTATTATTATTTATTTATTTTCATATTGGTATTTATGATTTATTGTTCATGATAATTTCTTTCTATTTCTGTTATTTAATTTATAATGTTTATAATTTATTATAAACTATTTTCTATTTCTTAACATATTCGATTTTATTATATAAATCATTCATATTAACTATTAAATTGTTTATTTATTTTAATGAAATGATTATTAATGAACATACAAATTAATTTAATTATATTTATATGTCGAACATGCTATTTAAATCAAATATAATATTTTCATTCATTTTATGTTATTTCATTATATTCTATTTATCAAATAAATATATTTAATTTAAATAGTCATTTCAATAATGAATTAAAATGAATAATGATATTTTATAATGAATATTAAATAATTCATTAATGAAATTAATATAAATTGTTGATTTCAATATAAAATTAATTAATTATCAATTGTTATAACAATGTAATAAGTTAATATATACAAGTGATATAAAAATTGAATGAATAATAAATAAAGAAATCGTATGTAACAATAATAAATAGAAAATAAAAAAGAATAAATACTAAGTAGTTCTATTTGTATGTGCAAAAATATGATTATTTAAATTAATGAAAAAATGATATTGATTACAATAAACTAAATAACAAATATAAATAAACATAA
>NW_001855166.1:0-2425 GCF_000209125.1 Entamoeba dispar SAW760
AGTCATGGAAGAAAGTTACTAAAAAGATTCAATTCTTTAATTTATTTAATTATTATGTAGGAGGATTTACAATCAATATGTCAACTTATTTTTGTTGGTTAATTATTCCATTATTAATGAAAGAAAATGGAGCAACACCATTTGATATTGGACTAGCTGATGCAATTACATTTGGTATTACAGGATTATTATCACCATTAATTGGGTTTGTAGCAAGTAAAGAATACTTATGTCCTGATACTATTTGTAGAATAGGATTTGTATTACAAGCAACATGTTCAATTAGTATTGCTATTTATTATATTTCTGGAACAATGATTGTTCCTATCTTTTTCTTATTAGTTCAAGAATCATTTGCACTTGCATTCTTTTGGTCTATTTGTGAATATTTATTATCAAATGAAATTTATCAAGGAGAAACAAATCAAAAAATGTCTTGGTTCTGTTGTTCATGGTCATTTGGTAAAGCAATTGGTTTTGTTCTTGGTGGACCAATGAGAAGTGCTTTTGGTTATTCATTTTCACTCTATTTCTCTGCACTTATTGTAATGGTTGCTTTTGTTGTTTTTCCAAGAATGCCAAGAAATAGATCAACAACTCCAAACATAGCTAAAATTGAAAAACAAAAAGCAAAACTTGAAAAGAAGAAAGCAAAGAAAACAGAAAGTCTCACTAAAAAAGGATTAAGTCCTGAAGAAATAGAAATAAAAATAAATAACATGAATAAAGAAAATTTCCTTACTAAACATCAACCTGTTCCAAAAAGATATTTCTTATATTATTTAAATGAATTAGTTATTCATTTTACTGTTTATGGAACAGTTGCTGTATTTGGAAATCAATATATTGATTTTGCTGATGAAAATAATATTGTATTAAATGGTCTTAATGATGATCCTGGAACATATTGTTCATTATTCCTTGGTATTGTTTATTTTTCACAATCATTCTGTTTTTGGGTATTAGGACAATTCTCTTATTGGCAATATAAACAAATTCTTAATATTATTGTTCAAATATTTATTGGGGCAATTTGTCTTGCATTAATTTATCTACGAAATGGATGGGTGTTATGTGTTTTAGCAATTCCAATTGGAATCATTTCTGGATACGATTTACAATCAAATGTTTTATATTCAATCAATGCTGGTCCTAAAATTAAAGGTGTTATTCTCGGTATGAGTGAATGTGTTGGTGAATTAACATGTTGTCTTTGTCCTTTGTTTGCTGGTTTGATTGCAACACAAACAGATGATAGAAAATGGGCATTATGGTTTGGATTGATATTACAATGTGTTGGAATTGTGTTATGTATTATTACACAAGCCATAACCATCATTCTGGAACGATTTGATAAACAAAAAGAAAGTGACGAAATCGAGTTAGGTAATGAACATCAAGAATCTAATCCAATTGAAGATGTCGATGTTGATACTAATTTAGTTCATCAAATTGAAATAGAAGATGGAAATGTCTCTGAATCTTCAGAACTTGATAAAGAAGAAGGTGCTGATGAAAAGAGTCCTGAAGAGAATGAAAACGTTCAACCCACTGGTACTCCAGAACAAAAACCTTCTAACGAATAAACAAACCATCCATGTCTTCTCTGATTTCTATATTATCTATTTTAATTTTTATTCTTTGATTTTATTCAAATTTTTGTTCATTTTAATGAAGTTGTATTCTTGTTCAATTTAAAAAAACACCATTGTTATTATTACATCTAACAGAATATTTTAACTTTCTATTTAATCCATAATGAAATTCAATGAACTAACACACTTTCTTATAATTTCATAGATCAAAAAATAACTAACAAATAATAATGATTTAATACGAAAAGTTATTATTTTAATTGAATTTAGTCATTATTTGTATTTCTTGTTTTGGTCTTTCAATTTACAAATTACAACTTGTTTCTTTTCCATGAATATTTTCATGATTAAATTTAGTTAAAACATCAATTTCCTATTATTATGAAAATTCTTATTAGTTTCATTAAAACTGTTGATGTTAATCACCGTTTTGTTTCTTTATTTCCAAAGCTATAAAGTTCTTTGTAAAATTGAAGTCCTCGCAATTTTTACGTTCTTATATTATAAATTTACTTATAGATTTAACCCAATATTATCAAACTTTGTTTAGAGTATTAGTTCTCTTAGGCAAGTAATTTCATGTCTGTTTTCATTTAACCTAGTTGTGCATATTTAGCTGTGATAGAAATAAGCCATGTTCCATGATATTAACCCTGTTTTTAATCATAACGTTTTTAATTTCTTTTTTTGATTCTTAAGTTAATTTAATGCTTGCTGAATTAACCAATTCACTTATTGAAATTACTATTGGTTTATTATATCATAACTTATTTATCACTTTTATTTGATTTCTTATTTCTTTTTATTTATTTTTTTTTCTTAA
Organism: Entamoeba dispar SAW760; assembly: GCF_000209125.1. Classification (NCBI taxonomy): domain Eukaryota; phylum Evosea; order Mastigamoebida; family Endamoebidae; genus Entamoeba; species Entamoeba dispar. The sequence goes on from NW_001855166.1 coordinate 2,419, forward strand.
TTATCCG
>NW_001855165.1:0-1090 GCF_000209125.1 Entamoeba dispar SAW760
TAGATATATGTATTCAATACTACTAACACTGGTCATCATAAATATTCTTTCTTGACTAATAAATGTAGATTATCTATATTCATTGATGTTAATGATGAACATCCTTTAAAACAATTAGTTTCAAATGATATAACTGATGAAGGTATATTAATTGATTTTAATGATTTACATCTATAAAAACAACGATCTCCTATTGATGTAATTGATGATGGTATATTAATTGATTTTAATGATGAACATTCAGAAAAACAATTATATTCAAGTGATTTAACTTCTGGTGGTATTGTATTTCCATATTTCTTTCTATCTGATTCTGTATATTTTATATTTTTACATTCATTCCATGCTTCTTTCTCTTGTAAATATTTTGAATAACTTACTAAATACCATATTACTTTTTTAAATATTCTTCCATCATTAAATATTTCATCACCTCTATTATAAATATGAAATGTTTCAATATTAGGAAACAATTTTCTTGAATATTCATTTAATGGAATTGGATTAAAATGAAATCGTTCTATATTTCCTTGAAATCTTTTAATTCCTATTTCTAAATTAATAAAATCTTTAATATCATTAAAATACATTGATGTTATCATTATTTCATTATATCCTAATTTCATTCTTGATTTATTATTTATTAGTTGTTTTTATTAGTTCTTTTATTTTTATATTTTAATTTCTTCTTTTTTATTCTTTATCATCATTCTATTTTTATTAATTGATATTTGTTATGAAAAACAATAAATAATAAGAAATAAAATAAAATGATAATTATTTTTATTTTTAATAAATTATAATTATTAAATATTTCATTTTATTTTTATTTTATTCATTATTTCATTTTATATTTTATTTTTATTTAATAATATAATAATAAAATATGATAAAAGATAATAAATATAATAATAAATGAATAATCAATATATTTATAATAAATGATAATATAATTAATGATATAATTAATGATAAACAAATATGAAATCATTTATTCTATTATCTTTTATTTTTATTCATTCTTAATTTATTCTTTTCTTTCTTTATTTTTATTATTATTTTATATTTAAATTCATTATTAAATAAGAAA
>NW_001855164.1:0-1079 GCF_000209125.1 Entamoeba dispar SAW760
TTATTATGAGTGTGTTCATATCATCATCCCTTACCTATTTCTACTATAACCGATTGGCCTTGTTAGCTCAGTCGGAAGAGCATCAGCCTTCTAAGCTGAGGGTCGCAGGTTCGAGCCCTGCATGAGGCGCCTTTTTATCATCCATATCTATAACTATAACTATACCTATAACTATACCTATCCAACTTTATACTCTCTATGTTTCTTATATGTATATTACTTATTTCTACTACTTATTATCAACTATACACCTATCCTATACTATATCCTTATTATCTTATATGTTTATATTCCTATTTCACTATATTACTATATTACTATTTGACTATATGACTATATTCCTATTTGACTATATTACTATATTCCTATATTACTATTTGACTATATTACTATTTGACTATATGACTATATGTGTTTGTAGAGTATGTATGTATGCTTATTATTTATGTTATATAAATCTCTTAGTGTTCCTATGTGTATAACTTCTATTATTTATGTTCTTATTTTATTATTTTATTATTTTATTATGTTATTATTTTATTATGTTATTATTTTATTATGTTATTATGTTCTTATTTTATTATCCATGCTATTATGTTCTTATTTTATTATCCTATTATGTTATTATGTTATTATGTTCTTATTTTATTATGTTCTTATGTTCTTATGTTATTATGTTATTATGTTATTATGAGTGTGTTCAATATCATCATCCCTTACCTATTTCTACTATAACCGATTGGCCTTGTTAGCTCAGTCGGAAGAGCATCAGCCTTCTAAGCTGAGGGTCGCAGGTTCGAGCCCTGCATGAGGCGCCTTTTTATCATCCATATCTATAACTATAACTATACCTATAACTATACCTATCCAACTTTATACTCTCTATGTTTCTTATATGTATATTACTTATTTCTACTACTTATTATCAACTATACACCTATCCTATACTATATCCTTATTATCCTATATGTTTATATTCCTATTTCACTATATTACTATATTACTATTTGACTATATGACTATATTCCTATTTGACTATATTACTATATTCCTATATTTACTATTGACTATATTACTAT
>NW_001855163.1:0-4927 GCF_000209125.1 Entamoeba dispar SAW760
GAATGTAATCCAATAATAAAAAACATTATCATAAAAAATAACTCTACTGATATTGATAATGAATGTCTTAACATTGTCACTAATCAAATAAAAAAATGAAATAAATTAAATCATAATTTAGAATGAAAGATACATAAATTATGATAGTATCATCATCACATTGGATGATTTAAATCTAATTATGATGAAAATAAATAACTAGAAATCATCATGAATTGATATTATATATTTATATTAAATGAAGAGAATATCATCATCAAGAGAATATATTCTTAATATATTTAATAAATAGTTAAATTTCAATGAAATCAACAAATTAAATATGGTAAAATGAAGAATTATATTAATCAACAAATGAAGTGAATGAACAATGTTATTAATTAACATCATATCAATTGTATAAATATAATTATGAAATATTTATATCATTATTAAAACATAATATTCATAATAGAATTAATATGAATAATGAATCATTTAAAATTAATAAAAATTAATTATAATGTAAATTATAATTTCTTGATAATAAATAATAAATAATTAATAGTTATATATTAAATCAACAGAAATAAGAGAAATATACAAAATATATAGATTCATATTATGATATTAATAAATTATATAACTCAATGAATAATGAATAAGTAATATAAATATTAAAATAATTTAATATAGAATGAATCAACATAGATAATATATAAAATATGATGAATAAAATGAATATAATCATATGATATAAATATAATGAATATATATGATGTATTAAAACGATAAATTTTACATTATGATTCATTATGGTCAGAAAATTATGCAGTTTATTCGTATCCATCATTATATTATTATAATGATTTGTGAACTTGTTAATTATTTCATAATTAGTGTCTAAATGTAATGAATGTATTCATTGTTTGTTTAAAACATGATGTTTATGTTTGATAGATCATTGAAATGAATTATCATGTTGCAAATTAATTATTGTTAAATGTTTAAAAGTTAAAAAATAGTAGATAATACAATTAGATGAAAATATTTGGGATTAAATATGAGAATAACATATTTGTATATTATGAGTTCTATCATTCTACTTCGATTTCTGTATTAAATGAATATATCTGTTGATGAAATTGAAATAAAATAAAATAAATATAAAAAGAAAATGATAAAAGAAAGAATAAAGAAAATAATAAGAAAATAAATATAATGATTAATGATAAAATTAATGAGTTATTATCATGAATGAAAGTTGAAGATGAACATTAAATTCATTAATATTAATTATAAATGTTTAATTTATAATACATATTAAATAGTCATTCTTCATTCTGTGTTATTGTGTTGATGTTTAAATTATTCAATTTGTTATTATCATATCATCATTTCATTGAAACTTCATATTTATTATCTTTTTATTTATTTCATCATTTAATTCTTGTTTGATATGATAATATAAATAATTTACATTGTATATTATCATCATTCATCATTGATAATCATCTGTGATATAATTTAATTTTCATATCAATAATTATATCATTTAAATAAATAAATAATAACATCTATTAACATATCATTATGATATCTCATCAATGTGATAAATGAAATGGAACATATTTACACATTAATAACAATACGATTGATATTTATATTTATATAATCAATGTTATTCATAACTAACATTATAAATTTGAATTAACATAATGCTCTTCTTTATTATTTTTCATAATGATATTTTCACAATAAAATAGAATTGAAGGTAAATGAAAAGAAATAAAGAATAATATAAAATGAACAGAATTATGAATGAATATAATCAACAAATCAAGACACATCATACTCAAAACAACAAGAATTACAAAGTGTCAACTGATTGTTATAGATTTCATATTTTACCTACTTTTTATTTTATTTTATATTTTTATATTTTTAAGAGAAAACAATACAAAACAGAATAATCTAATATGCAAAAAATATATTACACCATCTTCATTTGAGCAATTTATTTAGATGCATAATTTCTTCGCTTATTTTGGTTCCCAATAAAAACTATTATTTTATTGATTCAAAATATTTTACCCCTTCTTCTTTTTGGTATTTTTTATTTAGATGCATTATTTCTTTGCTTATTTTGGTTCACTTATATAATTATTAACAACTAAAGAAAAAGAAAAAGATAAAAGAAATAAATAAGTCAAACAAAAATCATCTCAATTATTTTGGTATAACATTCATTCTTTTCAGTGTTATTATAATAAGAATAAAGAACTTGAAAATAATGAATAAAGTTAAACTATTTGCTTAAATAAAAACAACAAAGAAATAACAAATATATAGGAAAGAGTTCATTTTTAATTTATTTTTATTCTAAGAAATTCTAGATCTTCGGTATTTTTTTTATAAATTTCTTTATCGTTACTTTTCAGGAGATATAAATAAAGTTTTACTTGTTATAAACTTAAATCTCAATTAAATGTAACCGAAATAATAAGAAAATAAAAAATTAATTCTAATTAAAGGTCAACAAAAAAATAATTGGTAAACAATAATTAGTAAGTATCCCAACAAATATATTTAGGCAAATTTATCATGCAATATAAAGGGTGAAACTCAGAAAAACAAATAAATGGAAAACCAAGAAAAAAGAACAACTGAAGGCACTACTCAGTTAGAAAAGTTTAATACAGCAATAGAAACTATATTAGAAGAACATGAACGAAGAGTTTGTGACTTAGAAACAAATTTAGAAATGGTAATAACAAAAAACGAATTGGCATATGACATTACCAACCTTGCTAACAGTACGAAAGAAACGATTAAAGAACAAATAAGAAAATTGAAAGCAAAAAATGAACAAATAACTAAAAAACTAAAACTAGATGAAATTGGAATAGGTAGTAATAACTTAGATATAGAAGTACAGTTGTATCTAAAAGAGAAAATTATGAAAAAAAATAGATAAGAATACAATTAGTGAAGCAAATGTAACAAGGGTGATTAAAGAAGAGTTTAAAAAAAGATATCTTCAAAAAATAAAAGAGGTTATAGAAAAGAGGAAAAAAGAAAAGTCAGTCTTAATGAAAACACCAGGTAATGTTTTAATGAAAGAAAAAGAACAAAATAATACACTAGAAGTTCCTATAAAAAAGTTAAATATTACAGTGGATCAGATAAAACAACTTGAAGAATGGACAGGAAGGAAAGTATGTAATGTTATATTTGATTCAAATATTGATGATTGGGATCTTGGTACATCAGCATTTGGAAAAAGATTGATGAATAAAGAACATATAATAATTATTATTGAAGATTATGGAAGAAATAAGTTTGGGGGATATGTTGATGCAAAAATAATAAGAATTCAAAGTAATATAAATGACCCAAATGCGTTTGTATTTTCACTAGAGTCAAATGAAAGATTCGACGAAATGATGAAATTTGATATTAAATACCCAAAAGATGCATTTGGAATATATGATAATAATTTTGACTGTCTCTTTTCATTTGGTAATGGAAACGATATTACTGTTGGAAAAAAAACTCTGAGTTCAGGATCATTTTGTAATCAATCTGCATATGATTATCATAGAATAAAAAATGCACTTTGTGGTGTATCAAAATCAGAAAAGTTTGTACCACAGAGGATTATTGTTATTCAAATGAATTGAATTTTATTATTTATGTTTTATTTGTATTTTTGATAAGATAATTAATAAAAAGAACCAACTTTAAAATAAAGATAATTGAAATAAATAAGATAAATATATAAAATGAACTTCTTTTGATGAGTTGAATGTGAACATAACTATGAATGATGAAAACTTCAGTGTTTTTATTTGTCTGTAAAAGGTTGTAAATAATTAGTGTTGCTTATTATTAACAAAGTATCAATTTAACTCTTGTTCATTGTATTTTTTATTTTTATGTTAATTTTGTTTGTTTTAAAATATTTTTCAATACAAAAATTGGTTTTTATAGTCTCATATTCATTAAAATCAATATTACCATGAGAATTAAACACCAAATTGATAAACTATATTAATTATTAATCATCAATAACATTGTCATTGAGTTTAATTAAATATTCTAATCAATAAATAATCATTTAAATTTATATATATTTTAACCCTTTCTCCTGTCTTGAAAGATATATCCCTCATTACATTTGTTTTGTAGAACACTCAACACTTTTTTATTCTTTATTTCTTGTTTTTCTTCCTTGAATTTTCTATTTTATTTACTTTCTTTGTGACTTTTCTTGGCTTTTTTAGAACTTTTTGTTTGTTTATTGGAGTTATTTCACTATATTTATTATTCTATTGTTCTATAAATACTCTTAATTTAAATTTCTTATATCATTTTCTATTAATTTTGTTTTATCAGTAAAACTATGCGTCATTCCACTGAACGAATTTCCTTTATCTCTTCTCTCCCTTTACTTTTTAGTACTCCTTCTATTTGATTTTCTGTATAACTGTAAAACAGACTATTTACTTTCTTGTCTTTTAAAACAATTGCTTCTTCTCAATGTTCCTGGTATTCTTTACTTTTTTTTTATTTAGTTACTTCTTATAAATTTTCTATTTTCTTATACACCTTTCTTAGCTCTGTCTACACTGTATTTTTACTTCTTTATAACTTTATTTTATTTTTTTTTGTTCTATTTTATATTTTATTCTGTTTTACTATTTCATTTTATATTTTTATTTTTATTTATGCATTCTTTATTCTTCATTTTGTTTTAATTTATATTAAAAATATTTAGAAATGAGAGAATATAATGTTGAATTTAATTTTATATTTTGATTATTTCATTAATCAAATTGTTGATTAATGATTGTTGTTACTTTTTATTTTTCATTTTATTTTTTTATTATTTTATTGATGATTTCATTATTTGATTGTTTATGATACAAATAAATAATTCTTATTG
>NW_001855162.1:0-1799 GCF_000209125.1 Entamoeba dispar SAW760
TTGAATATTTAAGAACTATATTCACATTGATATTAAAATTCATGATTCAAACATTAAAAATGATGTTATTACTACTATTAGGAAATTAACAATAATTTTATTTCTTCTTATTCATACAAAATCTACAAAAATAAATAAAAATAATATAAAAATTGTATTCTATTGTAATCATTCAGGAAAAACAAAAGAAACATGTAAATGAAGAGATTGTGAATATAAATTAATTGTAATATTAGGGTTTGATAAAGTAAATAGAGTATTAGAAATTAATGAACATAAACATCCATTAGATTATTTCTTTGTTGTATCAAAAATTTGTACTTTGTTAAAATCTGAGAAACATTTAATTCAAAAAACTAATAATGAAATAATAAAATTTCTTGTAAATCATCCTCATATTCAAATTCACCTTAGAAAATTTAGACAAATTCAGAGAGAAGAAGATAGAAATCAAATATTTGAAAATATATTTCTTTCAGATTCATTTTTTGAAAATGATTCATTTATTAAATTAACAAATACTTTCACTAATGGTTATATTCATTCGATATTATTCATTCATAACAAAGTGAATCAAATGGAATATAGTAAAAGAAAATGGTATGTTGATGATACTGCTAAAACAAATATATATAATAAAAATTTATATGTTGTTATTGTAAAAGATGATAATTCTTTTAACCAACTTCTTTCATTTCGATATTTATTTGATCAATCTGAAATTTCATATAAACTATTTTTTCATCAACTTTATAATATTTTAAATTATGGACATGAAATCATTGTTTGTGATAGTTGTATTGCTCAATATAATGATTTGAAACAAATATTTCATTATTCTAAACTATTTTTGTGTAGAAATCATATAGAAAGATCATTGATAAAATATTTTAAGAGTGATCATATAATAATGAAATTATTTCATTTAACAATGAATATGAAATTAAATGAAAATGATTTAATTGAAACATGGAAAAGTATTATAATGAAAAATATTAAAAATATTAAAGAAGATAATGATGATGATGAAAATACTTGTTATGATGATAAAGAAAATAATGAAGAAGAAAATGATGATGATCAGTTGTTTGAACCTGATACAAGTGATATTATAAAATCAATAGATGGTACTAATACATTACAAGATAATATTAAACAATTAATAGAAGAATTAAAAGGAATAAATATTAATAAAGGATTGATGTGTTTAATTGATTTAATTCAACACTTCTGAATGTATCAAATATTGAATGTATCGAGATTTTACAACAAATAGAGTAGAAGGATTCTTTGGTTATTTAAAAAAAAATAATTAATCATAGTAATCTTCCTTTATATTTATTAACAGACAATATTTATGCAATTGGAAATACAATGTTTAATAATATAATTGGGATTGATCTTCCTGATGAAATTATAGATAAAAATGATCTTCATTTTAAATTATTGACTGAATTTTCAAAGAAAATCTTAAAATCACAATATAATTTATTAAATAATAAAGTATTATGTGATGAGATTCAATATTGTATTAGTTGTCAAATAAGAAGTGTTAATCATAAAGTAGCATGGTATTGTTATCATTTGATGAAAGAAAGAAAAAATATGTCATTAAAATATCTTATTAATTATGATGACCTTCCATCATTTGCTTTTAAATCAAAACAAACTAGAATAAATTGGACTGATAAATCTATTTCTAATATTGAATTACCAAATACTTATAGTTTGATAGGAAATGTAGTTGTAAATAAAATGAAACATAATACAAATGTACATCAAATGAATAAAGTTGATGT
>NW_001855162.1:1899-3771 GCF_000209125.1 Entamoeba dispar SAW760
ACAGATGGTTTTAGTATGAAAATATCAATCAAATTATTTAAATTATCAAATATGTTTTCAATATAAAATTTATTCAGAATGTATATGTTAAAATTTATTATATTTTTTAAACTAACATAAATCTAAATCCATATTTATCATCATATCATATTTTAAATTAATAAAAATCTATCAAGTATTCTCTTTTCAAATTATTCTATCTTCGAACAACTGAAGTGAATATTCATTAGATTTTTCAATAATTCTTGTAAATATGAAGAAATATTAAAAATTATTTATATTGTATAATATTTTTTTGAACAAAAATAATCAAAAAACAATTATGGCAAATTATTTTCTAATTTGAATAATTTACCATAATTGTTTTTGATTGTATATAGAAATGTTCTATTACCATTTCTACTGTTCTTTCATCAAAAATATAATTCTTCAATTGTTTGTCATTCCTTTAATTTTTCATTAATATTGATATTTAAATAATAATAATCAAATCAAAACAAATAAAAAGTAGATAATTAAATGTTAATAATTTTATATTATTCATTATTCAATGTAGATTATTTGTTTTAACAATGTATTTTCATTATCTATTAGTTTATTCTTTGATTTTAGTTGTTGAATTATGATAATTTCATTTTCTCAATTATTTGGTGTGGAATAGAGTATTTAAACATCAATTATTTAAATATTCATTATTTATTTTCTTTTTGATTTTGGTGAGTATTAAATTTCTTCTTTATTTTCTTATTTTAAGGAGAATATATAATTATTACTGTATTACTATTGGCTAATATTCTTTTTAGAATCAACCACTAAACCCTTTTTCTTTGATAATCTTATATTATCAAATATACTTGTATCATAACAAGTAATAATAACATCTTTATAAATACTCATTCTTTTATTATCAATGATATCACATTATTGTAATTAATAATCACTGTTATTCTTGCAATAGCGATTAAGATGTTTTTCTAACTAAATACAACATTATAATCAGTCCATAACTGGTAGATTTGAACGATGATAATATTTTAGGGAAATGTGTGTTGTCTCTGATGTGATATCTTCGAATCTAATTAATAATAATAAAAATAAAGAAAGAAAAGAATAAATTAAGAATGAATAAAAATAAAAGAAAATAGAATAAATGAATTCATAATTGTTTATCATTCATTATATCATTCATTTTATTCATATTTTATTTCTTATTATTTAATGTTTTTCATAATAAACATCAATTAATAAAAATAGAATGATGATAAAGAATAAAAAAGAAGAAATTAAAATATAAAAATAAAAGAACTAATAAAAACAAATAATAAATAATAAATCAATAATGAAATTAGGATATAACGAAATAATGATAGTATCAATGTACTTTGATGATATTAAAGATTTTATTAATTTAGAAATTGGAATTAAAAGATTTCAAGGAAATATGGAACGATTTCATTTTAATCCAATTCCATTAAATAAATATTCAAGAAGATTATTTACTAATATTGAAACATTTCATATTTATAATTATACTGATGAAGAATTTAAAGATGGAAGAATATTTAAACAAGTAATATGGTATAAAGTATATTATTCAACATATTTAAAAGAGAAAAAACAAGGAAATATCTGTAAAAATATAGAATATACAAAAGAAGATAGAAATACATATGGAAATACAATACCATCAGAAGTTAAATCACTTGGATATAAATGTTTTGATGAATGTTATTCATTAAAATCAATTAATATACCATCATCAATTAATGAAATAGAGCTGATTGTTTTAAAGATGTTCATCATTAAAATCAATTAATATACATCATCTGTAGTTATAGGATATGGATGTTTTCAGATGTTCATCATTAAATC
>NW_001855161.1:0-1547 GCF_000209125.1 Entamoeba dispar SAW760
ACATTTTCAGAGACGTAACTCCATCAAGGAATTGTCTATATCTTTGTTTCTGACAAGATTAGCAGCATGGATATTAGCAGCTGATTGTGAAACTTTTCAACATCATTTCCTTCAAGACAAATTTCATCTTTACCAAGTTTCTTAACAACAACTCCATCATACATCTCAATATGTCTAGTTCTCTTTTCTCCAAGGAAGTTTTGGACTTGAATTGATTTACCATCATCAGCAATAACTAAGGTAACTGGGAAGTGAGCATATACAACTCTCATCTTATATTGATATCCTTTAGTAACTCCTGTAATCATATTTTTAATATGTGATGCAATAGTTCTAACAACAGCTGAATCTCTTCTATTTCCATACCACATATCAATAACAATTACATTTTCTTTTGGTCCTTCCTTCTTTACAACAAGTTTACTAGCATAAATATCTACTTTTGGATGTTGGAATTCTCTTGTGAGAGTTCCTCTTGGTCCAGTAACTTTAATATTCTTTCTATTGATTTCAATGGTGACTCCTTCTGGAATAACAACATGTTCAGTTTTCTTCAATAATCTTGGCATCTATTTCATTAATATCTTTCTTATTTTGTCTTTATGACTTAAATTTCTTTTAAAATTAACGAGCTATTTCTGATTATTTATTAAATAATCAAATCTCGTCTTCAACTCTTCATTTTAAAAAGAAAGAGGGACACAAACTTTTACTCACCAAAGTAATCAATTACTATAACCCTATTTTATAGTTTTCATCTTTTAATAAAACTATTAATACTTTTCTTATTATTTCTTAATTTTTCTTTTTATTTTATTTTTTAAATATTTTTTTATTTCTTATTTAAAATTTTGTTTTTTTTTTGTTTTTCTTTATTTTATGGATAAACAAAAAAGAAATCTTTAAATACATCTCATAAAAAGATCTTGTATCTTACACTTCTATTTAAGAGAAAATGTCATTTACAAATCGTCCAACAATACCAGCAAGAACTATTGTAGAATCTATTCGAAGTGGAAGATTAAATCAAGTTTCAGAACCATTATTAGGACAAAATACAATTACACAAGAATATCTTACTATTCTTATTCACACAATGGCAAAAGATCCAACACGTTTACAAACGTATTTAGATCGACTTGATTTTACAAGTAATAATTTAGATATTGAAAAAACAATTTTTGAATTAATTGAAGCAGGAATGTCAGAAAATGCAAAGAAATTTGCAGAGAAAAGATCACCAGGAAGTTATATAAAAATATTATTAAGAAGTGCTATAAGTTCATCACCATATAAAGCATTAGAAATATATGGAAATATTATAAGTTATATTGATCATCAACAATATATAAATAAAGTAGAATTAATAAAAGTATTTGGCAAAGTAATTGTTGATTCACTTTTAGATTATAAAGAGAAAGAAGAAGCAATAAAAGATATAAAAAGAATAACAAATATATTAATAAATTTGTTTTTAGATAAACCAAGTAATGCAGCACGATTAGATCCAGGAGAATTTCTCATGTATGGAAAATTGTCAAAGTGAT
>NW_001855160.1:0-1309 GCF_000209125.1 Entamoeba dispar SAW760
TTTAATAGCTTCTAAATATGTTTCATTATCTTGTTTCTCAAATATCATTTTTTAATACTTCCTAAATAATATTGATAATGTTTATTAATATCATCAATTCTTTGTTGAATATTTGGAATTGTTTCTATTTCTTCTTTACACAGTAGTGTGTTCTTGTTTATTAACTCTTCCATTTTATTTTAATGAATATCATATCAAAATAAGATGATAAATAATTAAGTACTCATTTATAACACATTATTTTATTTATTATTTTAATAAATGTTATTTTATTTTTATTATTTTAAATAACAATAATAAAAACAAAAAAATAGAAGATAGTAAAAGAATGAGAAATAACAAAATGTTTCATCACGTTTAATTATAATATCACAAAATAATGATAGAAATGAAAATGAGAATGAAGTAAAAATGAAAGCACAAATAAAAAGGATTCAACCAATCCATTTTCAATCAAATAAGAAAAGAGAATGAAAAGTTAGGTAATGAAAATCTAAGATTGAAAAAAAAGAAATGATAGAAAGAGATTAAATTTAAAAGAAAAAGTAAGTTAAAAAGAAAAAGAAAAAAATAATTAGATCCAAATGAGTATTAAAGGGGGTTTTTAAAGTATTTCTAAATAATTCTATTTTTTTTTTCCTTTAAAAAAAAATATGAACTTAAAAAGAACCTGTACATATTTTCATATGTCTGCCCTTAATTATAAAATTGTCTTGGTAGGTGATGTTGCTACTGGTAAAACTGCATTAATTCAAAGACTTATTACAAATGGATTCACTGAAGGACATGCTCAAACCATTGTTGCATCATGTCAATCAAAAACAATAATATTAAAAGACAATAAACCAGTAAATATTAATATCTGGGATACTGCTGGACAAGAAAGATTTAGATCACTAATATCTAATTTCTATAGAGGGTCATCAGGTATTATTGTATGTTATGACGTGTCTGAAAATTCATCGCTTGATGTTGTTCCGACATGGGTTGAAGCAGCTCAAAATTCAGTAGATGACAATGTATGTTGGTTATTAGTTGGTTGTAAATCTGATTTAGTTAATTCAGTTGATGAAGAAAAACTAAAAGAGATTATTGAAAAATATCATTTTACTCATTTAACATGTTCATCTAAAACAGGAGATAGTTTGTTTTATTTGATTTTAAATAGTTGTTATAATAAAAGAAATTTATAACTCTTATTAATTAGATGTTAATGAAGTTTTTACTACACTGTGTCAATTAATTGTTGATAAATTAAATTCTGGCAATGAAACTACAACCTCAAATAAACAAGAAACTGAACAACAAG
>NW_001855160.1:1409-11442 GCF_000209125.1 Entamoeba dispar SAW760
TCTTTTTGAATAATGTATCTTCATCATTTACTTCAGCTCCTGCAAAAATTATATTAAAGTTATTAATGTCATATTTAAATAATTCTGCTGTTTTTTCTTTTAATTGAATAAATGTTGTTTGTTGTGAAACTGTAGTTTCAATGACTTGTTTTTCACATTTAAGTTTAATTGTTATTTCTCCTTTTCCAATTAATTTAGCAGTTATCTCATTATACTCTGTAACTAAATAATAAAGTGGTTGAAATGAATGCATTTGTAATGACTGAATAATGTCTAAATCAGATAATTCAGTTGGCTCATTTTTTTCATTCATATAATATAATGCAATATATTGTTTAGGTTGTACCAATACTCCACGTTGCATAACCGATTCTTTAACCTTACCTATTACATCCATTTTTTTACAAGTAACTGAATATTTAATTGATGAGTCAAGTAAAGAAATAACATACAATACAATAGTATCTCCTTCATCGTTTTGTTTTGTATCAATTCTTAAACCAATTTCTTTTTTATCATATCTACTTACTGTCTTATGATTGTCTAATTCTTGATTTTCACAAAAAAGATGAATACAAGATTTTTCAATACAATAAGCTGATTCTAATTCTTGTTTAACATCAGTCCATGTATAAGACTTTGGTGGTGTAAATTTTTTTTTTTGAAACTCTGCACCTGGTGGAAAGTCATTGTTAACAAAAGTAAGAGAAACGTAATCTGTCATAAAACAATTAAGAATAAAACTATTAAAGATATAAATGATGTTTAAAACAAATTTTTTCAAGATTAATAAATAAAATAATAAATTAAATTATTTATTACAATAGAATAATAATAATAAATTATTAATAATATAAATTATTAATTTACTATTAAAAAAAATAAAAAGGGTAAATAATAACTTTGTAAAATCACTTGGTGAAGGAAACTAGTGATCCAATGGTTTGTAACAGTTTTGTTTTTCTTCTAACCCCCTTTTCTTTCTAATGAATTAATGTTTATATGAATAGGCTGATTGTAATTCTAAAATTTTTCCACTTGCAGAGAAAGAACTTCAAAACAAATTAATTGAATTTGTTCAACAAGCTCAACAAAATGGGTTTGTTAAGAAAGGAGCAAATGAAGCAACAAAAGCACTTAACAGAGGAAAGGCAGATATTATTATTATAGCTGCTGATACTAAACCAATTGAAATTGTTTTACATCTTCCAATTCTTTGTGAAGATAAAAATGTTCCTTATGTATTTGTAGGATCAAAAGCAGCTCTTGGAAGAGCATGTGGTGTTTCAAGAGATGTTATTGCGGTTGCAATTATTAATGATAAAGGAAAATCAGCACCATCTGTTGAAACAATGAAAGATGAAATTGAAAAGCTTTTATTCTAAAAAGTGATTGATTTTTTTTTGTTATTTATTTTAAATGGTTTTTTATTTTTTTTTAATATATTTCAAAGTTGAAGTTAAAAAAATAAATAAAAACCCTTTTTCTTATTTCTTAGTTTTAAAATATATCATTTCATGACATTCTTCTGTGCTAATTGTGGTAATTTATTGGTTGTTGAACGAGGAACTGAATTATATTTTAAATGCAGTACTTGTCCTTATAAATTTACATTTAATAAAAAAATTGTATATGAGTCAGAACTAAAAAGAAAACAAATTGATGCTGTGTTAGGTGAAGAACAATGGAAAAATGCTCAAAAAACTGAAAGTTTGTTATATCAATTATTGGTGTACAATCAATTATCAATACTTATTATTTAGTTATTTGTGAAAAGTGTGGATATAACTCTGCTTATTTCATGCAAATTCAAATCCGATCAGCTGATGAACCAATGACAACCTTTTATAAATGTGCTAATTTTGATTGTGGATATCAGTGGAGAGATGGATAATTGCAAATGTAATTTGAATTTTAACAGATATGTTTTGTAAATATCATTTGATTTTATCAATTATTATTTTGATTAAAAAGAAGATTATTTATAGTGAAAGGTTGAAAAATGATTATTATAAATAAGAGATACCATTAAGTTAGTTATCTTAGTTTTAGTAAGTGATTGAAAAAAGTATTAAGAAAGGGAATTGACAAAAAAGGAAATTTTAATTTTTTTTGACTAATTTCTATTAAGAAACAAACCCCTTCTTTAAATTTAAATTTTAACTTAAAAGTTTAATTTACTCTTTTGTTACTTGAATGCCACCTACCATCAAATTCGTTTTTCCTTCTCATCAATTCCTTCTTGGTCAAATGGTAGATGGGAAATTTATAGTTGAAACTAAACATAATTTGATGGTTGTTACTACTACAATTGCATATGTTTGCGTCGAAGTTGTTTTAGAAGAAAATGAAAAAATAGAAAAAACGATTCATCAACATACTGTTGTTATTAAATCATCAAGTGAACCATTTATTATAAAAGATGGAGATGAATTTCCCTTTCATATTTCTGTTCCTATTGATTTACCTCCAACAATCAAAAATGATTGTGTATCAATAGAACACCGATTCATTGCAACCGTTGTTAAAGCAAAAACCACTTCATTTTTTAGTCAAAAAAAATTAGAAGAACATATTATTGTTGATATGCTTTATCCACATCTTAGTGGGTTATCATATTTTACTAAACGACATGAATTTTCTGCTGAAGGGTATTCTCTGTCTGTTAATCTTGAAAGAGATATATATTCTCTTGGACAAAATCTTCGTGTTAATTATTTGTTAGAAGGGTCAGCAGAAAAAGATGTTCAACTACCGTTACTGATGTCGTTAGTAAGAACATTTACAAATAGAAGTACTGGTGAAATGGCTGTTATTACGTTTGTTAATTTATTATTTATTTTTCAACGTTATCGTATCATTTAATCAAACAAAGAGTCTCACAAAATAGAAAACATGATGATCATATTAGAATTAATCAACCTATTTCACTTGAAATCACAGTCCCAAATACAATATGTCCTACAGTAAAATCAGCAATATCTGAAGTTAATGTTGAGTACTCTCTTATAGTTTCAGTTGATATGTTATCTCTTTGTTGTAAGAGAATTCAAATTGAAGGAAAAGTTCCAATTCTTATTACTGATATGCAGCAATGTTCAAAATCTAATTTTAATGAAATTGGTACACTAATTACTCCAAATGAATTTAATGAAAATTATAAAGAACAATTAAATTCTGTTTTAAATAATTATCAAATGGTATTACAGACATTATTAGATATGAAATTTTATAAAGACTTTGTTGTACCTGACTGTCCTAATAGGAGAATGTTTAACATCAATCAATATATATCATTAGTTAAAGAAATTCTTGAATCGATTCTTTCATTTGTTATAAATCAAGCTACATGGAGAGATTCTACAACTCTTCTCCCTAATTATTGCAACATTAGAAAAATGACAAGAATGTTTCAAGTGGCTATTCATTTTTCAGTTAACTTTATTTTGTTAATTCCACCAACAGCATTACGTACTTCAATTTATGTTAACTGTCTTCAAACATTAAATTGTTATCAAAATTTATTATATCATCTGTATATGAAAAAGAAATCAATAGAAGAAAGTATAGATGAACTTAGAAAATCAATATCACATTATTTAGAATGTATTATTGAAGCAGATGAAGATAAATGGGTTGTAGAATTAGATGAATTTAGAAAATGGTTAAATGGTTTGAGTTTAGAGTCTATTCCAATAAATACAACAATACCTAAAGAAGATATAATGAATCAGTTAAAACCATTATTTCATGAAGTACCAAATCTACTCTATAATATTAGAATGGCATGTGATACTGTTTCATTAGAAGGATTAAAAGACTTAATAACTATATTTAAAACAAAAGTAATTAATTTTATTGGATTAATACAAGGATTAATTACGGATGAACATTCAAAAGAATTTCTTAGATGTCAATTTATTAATTTTAATAGTGGGTTAGAATCATATATTGAAAGAGCAGAAGTATTAAGTTTTGAACCAACATATCGTACAGAAAAATATTGGGATTATTCTAAAACTGTTTTATCAATGTGGAACATTGTTTCTATAGTTATTAAAGAAAATCCAATCAATAGTAATAATGATTATTTTCTTATTTATCAATGTAGTATGGAAAATGATAATTTTGTTATTAGGGATGAGAGTGGAATAACTGTTGAAAATCCGTGTATATATTGCATTTATAAAGATGGTTTATCTAAAATTATTAAAGAAGGAATTTATAGATTAAAAACAAATTATAGTGATTTTATTGAAATGCACTCAAAAGATTTCTTAATGGTGTTTAGTAAATTTTTACATTTATTATCTGCTTCATATCTTCATCCAAATGTTTTTAGTAAATTTGTTTGTTATTATTATTTAAATTAATGTTTTATATTAAATAAAAATAATTAATAAATAGGTAAATCAATTTCAGATTAAACAACGTGATGTTCAATTATTTAATCCTTTAAAAGAACTTTTTATTCGTATAGAAAATTTTATTCAAAAATTAATTATATTTTATAGAATTAATACCTCTAGAGATCCAACTTCAATTGTATATGACGCATGTCATGCACAAAAAAGAGTTGTTGAACAATTAATGGTACTTGTAAGACTTTGTCTTTTACATGGTCAAATTTATTCTCCAATTTACGTACAAATGATTGATGAATTTCAGAAATTCAGAGAAATGGTATATGGGTTATTACTTCGTCAATTTCATCGTTTAAATGAAGAAGTTAAACATTCTAATGCAATCGATGATGAAATTCAAGGTTCATTTTTTGGTGCAAAACAACGACAAGTGGTATATACTCTTCTTTTTGAAGAACATGTTGATTGTTCTGAAAGTGCTGATATTCCAATTCAAATGAAAGAGTTAGAAGAAGAGGTAGTTAGTAGTGCTGAGTAATTCTGAATTGTTATTAATTAAATTAAATTTGAAACAATAAAAAAAAATCTGTGGTTAACAATAAATCGATTATACATAGTTTTATAAAATAGCTAATATTTGTTTAACGTCTTTACGAATTTCCATATCGTCAATGTTAATTAATTCGCATAATACAAGTTGAATATTTTGATTAGTAATAAATATTTTTGGATTATTACTATTTTTTAAATGATATAATAAAATTTTAATAATATCAATATTTTTAAATTCAAATAATTTTAATATAAAAGGAGAATAATGTTCTGATTTAATAATAAGTGAAATACATATTGTTGCAAATGATTTTAAAATATTATCTATTTGTTTTTTTGGTGAAGTTAAAAGAAGTCTTAGTGATAAATATCTTTCAATATGTTGATATAATAAAGGAATAAGAAGAGTTGGGCATTTTTCAATATTACTTTTTGTAATTGATAATATTTCATTTAGCGCTGAAAGTGATTTGGTTAAATCGTTTTGTTTTGGAATATACATATGTCTAATAATTTGGTGTGCAGTAAAATTATGTGGTTGTTGTGAATGTATTTTTAAACATTGAGCTGAACATATTGGAATTCCACAAAGAGCACATTGAATCATTTCACAAGCAGGTAATGATTTATTACATTGAGAACATATTGATAATATTGGTGGTTGAATAGGATCAGTAAAAGATGGAGTGATATTTGTTATTGATAATAATGAGGTTGTAATTTGGTCATAGAAATATTCTACTAAATCAGTAAAATGAATAACAAATAATGAAGGTTCAGAAACAAGTTTTGGAATAATTTCATTTAAAATAAAAAGACCAGTTTTTTGAAGAGCTTCATTTGTCGTTAAAATTAAAAGTGTTATTAAATTAATAACGTCAGGTAATAATAATGGATATAATTTTGATGTTTCTAATGATCTAAATGCAATCGATATCCCAATGATAGCTACCCAATCTTTTGATGTTTCATCAATACTTAGTGTAGAACTCATAATAATTTGTAATGCTCTTATTTTGATATCATCAGTTAATGTAGGTTGTGTAAGTAATTTTTCATAAATAATTTGTATAACTTTTGTTGATATTTCAACGTTTGTATTGAGCATTGATTTAGCAAGTGCTTTAATGCATGGCATCCAAATATTAATTACATCATTATTTAATACCTTAAGTTCTTTAACATTTTCAGCAATATTTGCTAATTTTTCAACTGCGTAATTAGCTGCTTTATCATTTGGACATATAGAAAATTTAGATAAAGCATTTATATAATATGGAAAATATGAATCAAAATATTTATCTTTATATTCTTCATATTCAACTAATTTCTCAAATCCTTTATTAACAATAGTCATTTCTATATCTTCGGCTGCTGTTGATATTATCTGAAAAATATGTTTCCAATCAGAACATTTTTTTACATATGAAAGAACTAATTGTCGAACAGATAAAAGAGGAGAATCACTAATGGTAATTAATAACATTTCATAATATGTTTCTGTAATATTGAAATTTTCTAATTCTTCTCTTTGTATTAATAAATCATAAATTGAATTAAGTATTTCCAATGCAACTTGAGCAACTTTTGATTGTGGATGAAGTGATATACTATTTAATATTGGAAATAAAGTTGTTGATAATGAATTATAAATATAAAATATACGATAAATATTAAAATGAATAACTGAAAGTAACATATTTAATAAAGAGATGGATGGTGTTTGTGAATTTGTCATTTCAAATGCCACTTTTAACAATTGATTAATATATGATAATAACCCAGATGGTGATAATGAAGTTCCATGAATTACTGCTGAGAATAACTTATCGTCAGGACAAACAATTGACTGATAAGAAGTTGTATTAGTTAAATCAAATGTTTTGTATGGAATATATCTATTAAATCGAAAGTGTTTTGGAATAGAAGTAATACGATCAGTTTGAATATTTATTAAATGAACAAATAATTTAATTGGATATTGCCATGCTTCATTAAATGAACTTCCATAAGAATAACAAAATTGTAGAAGTAATTTTAATGATGTTGATTGATAATTACTAGATATAGATTTTTGTAAAGGCCAATTAGATACTAATGATAGCAATTGATTTAATTCTTCTTTTTCTTTGCATAACGATGAGAAATAAAGTAAAGCATGTGCTGAAGAAAATGGATCTAATTCATTAATAAATAATTGTTGTAAAGCTGAGAGAATTAAAGAAAAACATCTATGAAACATATCAAATTGATCTTCAGTTGGTGGTTGTGTATTTTCTTTAAACAACGGAGTTTCTTCTAATTGATCATATAATTGCATTAAATCTGTTGTTGGTACTTTGATATTCATTTTTATTGAAAGTTCCTTAAATTTTTGAAAATTAGAAATTATAGGAGTGTCAGAAATATCCCTTGAAAATTGAAGAAGTAACATACATAATTTTTTTACTGTATCAAACGAATAACTTGTTGTAACATGATATATTTCAGTAAATGCTTTAATAAATTCAGTTGTTGATTTATTATCATTTGGTAATATAAATCCATTCAATGAAATAGATAATGCATCATAAAAATCATATCGAGAAAGATCAAGAATAGAAAAATAGCCATTTAGTGCATCTTCATGTCTTGTTAAATAATATCCAATTCCATTCTTATCTAATGTGGAATCTTTATGTAAATAATTACCAACTACTAATGGTTTTTGTGTTGGACATTTTTCTTTAATTGCTTCTTCTATCATTTTAGCTGAAGATAATAATACTGATGGTTGTACTTCTAAAGGTGGGGAAGGTGCAAATGAACGGATACATTGAACGATACCTTGAGAACAATACTTTTTAATGATATCATTTTTAAATCCATTAAGAAAACAATTAACAATTGATTTAAATACTGAACCCCCTAAAGAATCTCTGTCAAAGATTGTATAAATACAATACATTGCATTACTTGAAGATGATAATGATACTAATGATTTAATTGCAACGATACTATTGTTTGGATTATTTGTTTCATTAATATAATTGTTAATAATTGTTCTACATTCACTCTTCATATGACTTCCATGTCGAATAATTAATTGATTTAATATTTGAACAGCAAGACCACTAATACTCCCTCCAATAAAACAAGTGGTTGAAAACATCTGAAGTAATTGATGTCTAATAGCGTTATTTAATACATTGGGAAGACATACAGATAGAAGAGAGTGTATCATTTCCATTGAAATTTCTTGGCATTTTATATTACCTTTACCTCCTTTTTCTTCTAAAAGAATATAATCCTTCTTAAAATCTGTTTTAGAAAATGATGGTTGATTAAACCAATTAGTTGATGCACACTGAAGTAGTTCAAGTAATACAGCTTGTTGTCTACTTTGTTTTAATGAATCGTTTTCATTCTTTACTGGTGTAGGTGAAATGTTTAGAGTACTCCAAGAAGTATGACTTCTTGAAGGATACTTTTGTTGGATAAGAAATGAAGGTTGAAGAGAAGGAGTATTTGAGTAATGAGGATTTGAAGACAGAGTTGAATTTGGTGATGAGAAAGAAATAAGTTGATTTATATCTAAACTAGAATTTATTGCTGGTGATGGTGATGGAGCAAGTATTGGAGAAATTGATGGAGAACTTTGTAATAAAGGAGAAGTAACTGATGGAGAATGTGATTCAATAATTAATGTAGCAATGTAATCACGGACAAGACGTAAAGGATAAAATTGTGATGAGTTAGTTTGATAATATGAAGATAAAACATGAGCATCAATAATAAAATGAATAGCTTTACAGTGATACGTATTTTCTATTTGAAATTTTGATGTTAAAAAAACTATTCTACAACAATTAAGAATTGATTGAATTGGTTGAGGTAGAAAAGAAGTGAAAATAGAAGATAAGAATAATCTCATAGTTTGATTTGAAAGAAATAATGGATCAATAATTGGTAATAAAACATTTGTAAGTTTAGGTGTCAACTTAAAACGAATGATTTGAGGAAGTAATATTTGAAACAGTTGTTGTAAAGTATCTGATAATGGTTTTATTGTTAGTAAACAACTTTTAATTGATTTTATAGTAGAAAGTATGTCTTTATCTTTTATTTCTTTTGACAAGTCATTCATGTAAGTACACAAGATGTTTTGATCCATTTAGAATGTGAAGTAAATTTTTAGTTCATTTCTTTCTCTTATAGAATTTTCAATAGAAAATTTCCTTATATTTTTCTGATATAAAAAAAAAAGAAATCAATTTAAAAAAATTAAAAGAATAAAGAATTTAATTCAATTCAAATATGATTTAATTAATAATTATTAAAGATTTTAAGAAAAGAAGTCATAATTATAAAGAAGGGGATATAGTTATAAATATTTGTATTTAAAGAATGAAAAATATTTAATTTATTGATGAGAAAATGAGTGTAAAAATTTTGAGAATGAGTCATTATACATTTTTTCTGCATAATGTTCTAAGATTTCTTTAAAGTCATTGAAACGAGGATGTTCTAATGATAATAAAACTGTTTTAATAATTATTTGAAATTCTTTATAACATTGATGTTTTAATAATACTTTAAGATATTGTAGTATTATTTCAATATGAAAGAAATTAATTTCTTTTCTTGATTTTAAATAAGTGATTAAAATATTAATTAACTCTTTAGTATTTTCTATTTCGAATAATTCAATTTCTTCAATTCTTTCATCTAATTTTTCTATAATAATTTCATCATTAGCAAATGAAATTTTTGGATTATTATAAATGTTATAATATTTTGAATAATGTTGAATAAGTTCATTTTTAACATCATTTGGAAGTGCATTTAAAACAGATATATCAATTTGAGATGCACTTGGTAATTCAATAAATTTATTCTTTTCATTTTGTTTTATTTTTTTATATTTTTCTTCTTGTTGTTTTGCTAAAAGAATTTGTTGAAATATTTTTGATTCTTTTATTTGAACTGGTTGGATAGAGTGTAATTTACTTATTTGAATAGAAATTCCTCTTAAATCTTTTATTAGAATTTGAAATTGATTCCATAAAATAACAGCACTTTTATTAAGAATTGCAGCATTTTGAGTTTCACAAATAGTAATACTCTTAGAATGTATA
>NW_001855160.1:11542-27159 GCF_000209125.1 Entamoeba dispar SAW760
TTTTTTGTCATAAGTTGCATAATCATTAAAGTTCCCATAACATTGGCTTTATGTAATCGTTTTTCTACTTCACAACACATTCTAAAAATAAATTGTTTAACATCATCATCATTCTCAAATCTAATTCCCCAATTTATTGATATTCCAATATTTTTCTTTTCTTTTTTATTCCCAAATTGAGTGTTATCTACTCCTTTACTCATTTCAATTAATTTAATAGTATTTTTCTCTCCTATTTGTTTTTCTAATACTTCTTTTGAAGTTAATGAAATATCTCCACATGTATAAACACCTATCATCTTACACTTTTCTGAAAGGGAATAACCAAAACCTGGAAGTTCTTCTATTTTTAGAGTAGAAATAAATTCTTCAATCTATATTATTATTTTATATTCTTTTTAAATAAAAAAAAATAATTAATAACAAACATTTGTTAATAAATAGTATATTCCATCAGGTTTTGCTTTTTTCATTGCTAGACGTGCTGTAAGTGGATTTATTCCAATTCCAAAACTTACTCCAGAATGAATCGCTTCTTTAATTTCTGTTCTAACTTGTTGTAAAAAAGTATCAATAGGATCAGGGACTGATGAAATATCTATAATACATTCATCACAACTCAATACCTCAATATTATTAAAATATTTTGTTAATATTTCATACATCTTTAATGCAGTTTTTTCATATTCATCAAAATCATATCCAACTACAACTAATTGTGGACAAAGATTATATGCTTGTTTTAACCACATTCCATTCTTTATTCCATATTTTCTTGCTTCATAATTACAACAAGAAACATCTGCATTATTTCCACCATGTGATATAACTACTGGTTTTCCTTTTAATTCACTATGTTTAGAAATTGTAATAGAAACAAAGAATGAATCAATATCAACATGCATAATTTTAGAATAATTTGATTTAATTCCTTCAACTTTTTCTGAAAGAAAATCTGAAAATATTGTTTTCCATAAAGAAATATGATGAAGTCTTGAACTTAAATAATATTTGTCAAGAAAATTTGGATCAGTACATTCTAAATCACTTAGTTGTTTTTGTTTTTTATTCATTTTTTGTGGATTATAATTAGTTATTGCTTGTAATGTTCCATATTTAATAGAATCTATTATCCAATTTGGATGAACAACAATTCTTTTTTCAAATTGGATTTGGTGTTGATATGATAATTGAGTTGCAATAATATGAGTAACTTCAGATGAAGAATATTTCATTAAATATTTTCCACCATTTTGAAGAATTAAAGAACGTAAAATTGATGCAGAAGGGTGTGTTCTTCCAGTTATCCAAACAACGACTCCTCTAAAAAGATTTCCTTTACCATACTTCTTTTTTTGTTCATCAAATTGTTGTTGTTGTAATCTACCCTTTTTCTTAAAGTATTCTTTAAGAGTCAACATCTTATAAAATTGAGTTTTTTATTTTTAAATAAAAATAAAATATTTTTCTTAAAAAAACAGAAATGAAAAACAAAAAAAAAATATTAAAATCAATAACACAAAAAGAGAAAGAAGAACTAATTAATTTAAAAAACATATGAGTGCAACACCAATAATTGAAACTATTCGCCTTGAAAAGGTAGAAGAAGAAACAAAAATGATATGTTTTTCAAGAAGACAAAATTGTTGTGGAGCTTTTCAAAAAGAAAATATAAATGAAGATAAATTTGAAATAGGAAAAGGAAATAAAATATGTGGACCAAGTGATGCAAAAGCAATTATTGAATTAATTAATAACCAAATAATTATGACAAAGAAAAAAGGTTGTTTAAAAGATATTTCAAAGAAATTAAAAGAAGGAGAAAATTATACAATTGGTGAGAATATAATTTTTGAATTTTTTGTGATCACAAAAGAAACCTTTAATAAAGGAATTGAAATAAATAAGAGATATGTGTTTGATAAAGAAATAGGAAGTGGAAGTTTTAGTCATGTTTATTTAGCAAGAGATAAAATTGATAATCAACAACTCGTAATAAAGACATTAAAAAAAGAAATTATTAATAATCAAATTTACTTTCATCAATTTGAACAAGAAATTTCAATAATTAAAAAAATTAAACATCCTTTTATTATTTCATATTATAATGATTATAGTATCAACAATAATAAATTTCTTGTCTTAGAATATGCTCCTAATACATTAATTTCTTATTTAAATAAACAAAAATCAAAAGAAAAAAAATATACTGATTTATCTATTTGTGAAAGAATTTTTAAAGAATTATGTTGTGCTGTACAATTTCTTCAAAAAGAATTTAACTTAATTCATAGAGATATTAAATGTGAAAATATTTTAATAAATGAAAATGGTCATTGTAAATTAACAGATTTTGGTTTATGTATAACTGTAAATGATTGGGAACATGAAAAAATTAAAAAAGGTGGAATAGGAACTCCCGAATATCTTGCTCCTGAAGTAAGAACAACACCTGCTTATTATTCATTTAAAAGTGATTGTTGGAGTGTAGGTTGTGTATTATATTGTTTAATTACTGGTAATTTTTATAAATTATCATACAACAAAACAATATTTGATGAAATTAAAACTTCTAATTCGAATTATAATATGTTAACTGAAAAAGGAAAAATGCTTTTAGAAGAAGATTTAGAAAAAAGACCAACAATGATTAACTTTGTTAGTCAATTTAGTTATTTTAATGATACTGAACGAGAATGTATAAAATATATTAATTCTATTAATGAACATCAAGAATCTACTTCTGAAGCATTAAAATTAAATAAAAATAAATCAAATGAATTTCCTATTAAACGTTTATCATTTGATAACGATTCTTTAACTCCTCAAAAGAAAAAAAGAATTAAAAAAAATACTTCTTTTAAAAGTGGTGATGTAAAAATGACAGTTTTATTTGGTCAAAAGAAAAAATAAATTAATTTAACTTTGTTTCAATCAAATGATTCATAAATTCTTTTGACAATTGAGTCTTTTGATTAATAACATCATCTAATGCATCCTTTAATTCTTTTCTCATTTGAACTAGTTGTGCGATAAAAAGTGGAGTCGAATTAATTGTTATCCATCCATCCAATGTAATAGTTTTCTGTTTATAATTTACAACAACCGATGTAGCTATTAAAGCAATAAATACTTTTTTAATTAATGAACATTCCCACACCATTATTTTATTTGATTTTACCATATTAGTATAAATAAATACATTTTCTTTAAAATCAATTCTAGGCATTGAATTAATAGAAGATACTCCCATAAATACTTGATGTTTTTTCGTATAATACTCATATTCAATTGATGTTTTTCCTATAATTTGTTGAGGAATAATAATATTTGGATAAAATACGTATGTTAAAATAAATAATAATAATTCTTTTTTATAAGATGATTGAATCGATTGAATTGGATAATTATAATTTTTTAATAACTCTATAAATTGTTTTCTTGTATCCAATATTTCTTTAACAATAATAATATTTATATTATTATTTTTACAAAATTGTATTCCATTTCCTTTTCTTTCTAATTCAATATAATGTTCTACTATTTTCATTGTTGCTATATGATCTGATGCATCGGAACAATACCTCCTCTTAATAATACTTCCATTTTCTCCATTGACTAATGGCTGCACTGACATACACGCCGCTAATAATGTAGCTTCTTGTGCAATTCCAAAAGCACATCCTAATAATAGCATCTTTCCTATAGAGACTTCAACTGGAAGAGCTGCTAATGCAGATCCTAATGGTGTTGCACTATATTCAAATTCTTTAACTGCTCCAGAAATATCTAAGTGACTAATTCTTTTTGCTGCCTTAATAGTAACAAGTTGAAGTAATGACTTTTCAATTTGTGTTTGACTTGGTGCATCTAAAGCATCAGCAAGAAATTGAACTGGATTTTTTTCACCAAATAATAATATTTGAAGACAGAGTGATTCCAATGGTAATCTTTTAATTTCAGGTTGTGGATACGTTTCAAATGAATTTTCTCTTTTTTGGCTATACATTTTATAGCATTCTCCTGCAGATACTCTTCCAACTCTTCCTGTTCTTTGTTGGGCATTAGCCTTTGAGATTTTTGTAAGAATTAATCGTTGCATTTTTGTTGAACGATCATATGACATAATCCTTACAAGACCAGTATCAATAAGATATTTAGCATCAGGAATAGTAATAGATGTTTCTGCAATATTTGTAGATAATACAATTTTCCATATTCCATTTGGGGCAATTGAAAAAGCTTCTTTTTGTTGTTGTAAAGGAACAGAAGAGTGAAGGATATGAATTTTAAATTTATTTAAATTATTAAAAGGAGGTGTAGAAATAATTTCTTTTTGTAATGAAGTAATTTCATAAATACCTGGTAAAAATACTAAAATACAACCTATTGGTTTATTTGTAATAAGATAATGTAATAAATCCATTATTAGTTCATAATTTACAGTAGATTGATTAATCATATCTGATACTGTTTTACTTGATTTGTTATTAACTTTATTCATATCAACAGTAATGAGTTGATCACCAATTAATTTCTTTTGAAGATCATCATATTTATAATTATAATATTCTGAACTAGAATCAATTGAATAATTTGTAAATGAAATAACATCATCTAAATAAAATGTTTGAACTGGATGAATTTTACTTTCAATCCTTAAACATGAAGCACTTCCAAAATATTGTTCAAAAAGTTCTACAGCTAATGTAGCACTCATGATAATAATTTTAATTGTTTTATTTCTTGTTATTAATTTTTTAATCAATAATAATAAAAAGTCTGTATTAATATCTCTTTCATGAACTTCATCAATAAATAAATGACTAATTCCTTCTAAATCTGGATTACCAAGAACCTTTCTTAACATTACACCAACTGTACAATATACTAATTTTTCATCTCCTGTTTTCTCAAATCTAATTTGATGTCCAACAAATTTATTTGATCCTCTTTCATCTATTACTCTTGAAGATAATCCTACTGCACTAATTCTTCTTGGTTGTGTTACATATATTTTAGTTTGACTTCCTCGTTTATTTAATAATTCACTTTCTAAAACAAATTGAGGTAATTGTGTACTTTTACCGCTACCAGTAGTTCCTGAAACTACAACTATTTGATTATTATTTAGAAGATTAATAAAATGGTCTTTATTAGAATAAATTGGTAATTGTTTTCTACCTTCTAACATATCTTGATAATGTGAACTATTTATTTCTTTATTCATTTCATTAAAATAATAGTCATCTGAAAATTTATCTTTGGCTTGTATTTCTGATGTAAATTTATTAATACTTGGTTGTTCTATTTCTTTTTCTTTTTTCTTTTCTCCTTTTGGCGTTTGATTTACTAATAAAATAATACTGTTTTTAGTGATTTCTTCCGGTGAATTATTTGTCCAATTATCAAATACTTCTTGATATCGTGGCGAGAAATTATTAATAAAATTTCTTTGTACTTTCATTTCAAATAATAGTCTCAATGCAATATAATTCTTTGCTGTAGCTTTTTCAAGAAAAGCAGTATTTTCTTCTGGAATACGTGCATGTAATACTGTTTTTGATTTATCGTTTAATTGTACTGATGCACTCATAAGATATCCTTCTTTACATTTTTCATCTTTGTATTTTGGATTATCATATTTTTGTCTTCTACAATAATCACAAATGATTACTGATGGAAACTTACCTGTCCACTTTGTATCTTCTGCTGCTGAAATGATGTTCCATCGTTCATTTTCTTCTTCTTTAATTTCACCATCAAAATTAAAATTTAATTCATTTTCTTCTTCGTCTTCTTGAACTTCTTCTTTCTTTCTTTTTTCTGCCTCTTCTCTTAATCTAGCAATTTCTGCTTTTCTTTTTAATCCTTCTGCTCTCATCTCTTCTGGTGTTTTCTTTTTCTTTTTTGTTGTAGAGTCCATTGCTTCTTTAAAAGCTTTTCTATCAAGTAATGCATCAATATCTTCTTCCTCTTCTATTTCTTGTTCTTTCTGTTTTTCTTGAATTTCTTGTGTTTTAATTATTTCCTTTTTTATTTCTTGTTTAATTTCTTGTTTAATTTCTTGTTTTTCACTCTTTACTTTATTGAGTGTTCCTCCTAAACTGTTTGGTAATAATCTAGATGGAATATTTAGACATAACCATTCAATTACCATATCAACAGTAATATCATCAGAATTTTCTAAGGTGGCTCCAACCATCCCTTTTTTGATAAGTTCTGGTGTCAAACTAAAATCATTAATTAATGAGTCATATAAAACTTTTAACCGTTGAACATTTTGTACATCTGATTGTTGCTTTTCAATTTCTTTTTTCTCAATAATTTTTTGTTCTTTCTTTTCTTTCTTTTGTTGAATAACCAGTTTTGGTTCAATCTTCGGTTTAGAGATTTCTATCTTGGGTTGAGTAGAAGGTGTTGATTGGTTTTGTTGTAATCGTTGAATCTTTTCTAATCTCTGTCTTTCTAAAGCCTTTGCCATTTGTTGTTTCCTACGACTCATCTCTTTCTAATAAAAACTCTTACTGTTTATTTTAATAAAATTTTTTGTGTTATTTTATTTTTTTTTTTTGTGTTTTTCTTTTTTATAAAAAAGGGTTGTTAATCTTTGTTAATAAATTAAAATTTTACTATATTACAAGTGAAATGAAAAAACAAAAAAAATGAGTAAATGACAAAAAGATTTCTTCTCATAAGATTTTATTTCTATCTTGAAATTTTATACCTTCTAATGAATATTACTATCCAACCACCAAATTTTCATATTTCTGCTCTCCATCTAGTATTAACAGTAGCTTGTTTAGTATCTTTTATTTTTTGTATCAAAATGTTTAATACACCGTTTGTATTGTTTCTATTTATTTATACCAATTGAAATAGCTCACTTACAGATTAACTCCAAATTGGTATCAGCACCAACCAAACTATAAATTATATTCAAAAGATTCTCCTTTTTTTAAAGTTGCAATAATAAGTGATTTAGACAAAGCAAGTAAGACCAATAAAAAATGGAGGTCTTCAATGATTATTGGAACAATATTCAAACAAGGGAATACTTATGAATTTCAACAACAAGAAGAATTTAATTTAACTTTAGGAATCAATGAAAATGGAAGAGGAATGGAACTAAGTGAATTGTTAAATTTTAATGGAGAATTATATGGCTTTGATGATAGAACAGGGGTTGTAATGGCTATTGATTTAGAGAAAAAAAAGACATATCCTCGTTATATTCTAATGGATGGAGATTTAAATTCTGATAAAGGAATGAAAATTGAATGGGCAACAGTTTATAAAGATTCTATGTATATTGGAAGTATAGGAAAAGAATTTACAACACCAACAGGAGATTACTTAAATGATAATCCATTGTATATTAAAAAAATTGATCAAAATGGGAAAATTACTGCAATAAATTGGAAAAATAACTATAACAGTCTAAAAAATGCAGTTGGAATTTATGGAGATGGATATATGATTAATGAAGCAGTTACTTATTCAGCCATTGCTAACAAATGGTATTTTGCACCTAGAAAATGTAGTAAAGAGAAATATGACGATATCAAAGATGAAACTCGTGGATGTCCTTACATTATTTCTACTGAAGACTTTACTCATTTTGATATAATAAATGATCCTCAACATGACCTTAATAAAGGATTTAGTTCTATAAAAGTTCTTCCAAATGATGAGAATAAATTAATATATTTAAAGAGTGTTGAAGTTGGAGAAAGAAGTGAAACATATATAGGAATGATTAGTACTTCAGGAGAAGTATTAATGCAAGATAAATTAGTTGCTAAAATGAAAATGGAAGGAATAGAATTCATCTCAATGTAATTTGAATTAAATTATCTTGTTTTTTTTTGTATTAACTTTTTAATTATCCATAAACAAACCACTTTGATATAAGATTTGGGTATACTTTTTAATAAAATTCTTACGAGTCTCTAAAATACGTTCAATAAGCTCTTTATTTCCTTCAATATCATTAAGTAATAGTACAAATTGATCTTCAGTCATATGAATTGGATCAACAAATAATTGAATAGGCTGTGTTTCCATTAAGTAATTTTTATTGTATTTAGTTATCTGTTTGTATACACAAAATATTATCTATTAATCTCTAATCATCAACTCTCGTTTTGATGATTCTTCTTTTTCTTTATGAAAATGTAAATACTAAAGTTTTATTCAAAATGATAATAAACTATTTAAAATTATAATTTTATAATTTTTAAATTATAATTAAAAAGAAAAATCAAAAAGAGAATAATCTTAGTAATGGTTTCCACGTTGAACAGGAAAAAGAGTATTTGAGTTAATAAAAGATAAAAATGCTATTATACTTTTAGGAAAACAGTAGAAAAAAGAATAAAGTAATCTTGAAATATTAATTATGTCTAACGAAAACGAAAGTTGTGAAAAAGAGAAAAAAGTAGGAAAACACCTACCAGGAAAAAGTCTTGTAGAAGAATTTATTCCTTTTAAAATGGAAGTTAGTCCATTTAAACCACGGCTATATAGTTATTGGATGGATGCATCACGTTGGAGTTCAAAAATGCTTGAAAAAATGCTTATTAAAAAAGAGATGAGAGGGATTGGATATCGGATGAAAATTTTATCAGTTACAGGACCAGAATTTATGAAAATTGATAGTAAATTTAATGTAAAACTTGGTGCTGAACTTCAAGAATGGAGAAATTTATTAGCATATAGAGACGAGTGTAGAAAAGCAAGTGCTGCATGTATATTACAACGTGCTATTCGATCACGTCAAAAAGTAAAAGATTCAAAGAAATATATTTATTGTTCCAAAGTTGTGAATGAAATTATTTCAACAGAACAAACGTATGTTCAACAACTTGATGTCGTTGTAGATTTAATTATGAAACCATTAAAAAAATTAAATAAACAAGAAGAAATTATAACAGAAGAACAAATGAAATTAATATTTTATGGATTAGCAAATATTCAAGCAACAAATCATGCTTTACTTGATAATTTAATTGAGACTTGTACAAACTATTCTCAAAAAACTTGTGTTGGTAAAGTATTCTTAGAATTTACACCATTTCTTAAAATGTATTCAGATTATTGTAGAATTTATAATAATATTTCTGATATGGTTTGTGTAACATTAAAATCACCTCATCCATTTGCAAAATTTATTAGTGACCAAATGAAACATGCACCAGTAGGTTTAAGACATCACACATTAACTTCGTTATTAATTACACCGGTTCAACGTTTACCAAGATATAAATTATTATTAACTGATTTATTGCGTCATTATAATTGGGAACATCCTGATTATTATGATTTAAAAAAAGCTCAAGAAGAAGTCAATAAAGTTGCTACTTATGTTAATGAAATGTCTAGAATGCAAGAATCAACTGAAATGACATTATATTTAACGAATATTACAAAAGGGGTTCCTGAGGGATTAAATATTTGTGAACCAGGAAGAATATTTATGAGCCGTAATGACATTACATTATATGAAACTATAATTAAAACACATACTGTAATGATAAGTGATGCATCAAATGAAACAGAAGATTATTGCGATATTAGTGGTAATCATAATCTTGTTCAAAAAGAAGTCGATTTTCCTGAAGTTGTTGAAAGTCAAGTGACAGTTATTCTTTTTAATGACATTGTTTTACTCTTAACAGCTGATGTTGCTGCATCAATATGGAACGTTGGACTTAAATTATTTTCAAGCGTTGGATTAGCTAAAGAACAAAAATATGAAGGATTTTATTATTATAAACATTTCAAGTTATGTAAAGTTAATATTGAAAAAGCACAAGAGAGTTGTGTTCAAATTGAATTTAATGAAAAAGAATTAAAGTCAATGCAATTAAAATTTATTGATGAAAAAACTCGTGATGACTGGTTTGAAATTGCTGTTGATTATTGTGAACAACAAAAAAAGTTAGAAAAGTCTTTAGAAGAAAGAAGAAATGGGTTATTCCTTAGAAATATTCAAGACGAAATTTTACGTAGAAATACTTCAAAAAAGTAATGTCTGTTTTCTTTTTATGAATTGTGTCTTTTTTTCACTTTTATTGGTGGTTTTTTTTTAATTTTTTTTTGAATAATTCTTTTCTTAAAAGAAAATAACAAATTTTATTTTCTTTGGTAATGAGTAAGTTTTTGAGTTTTGTAAAGAAAACTAAACAAGAAATAAATATTTAAGAAAATATAGAAAGATAAATATCAATACCAATAAAAGAATAATAAGAATAGGATATGAATTTACCAATCATAAAGTGATTAAAAAGAGAAGTATGAAAGGAAAATGATAAATAAATGATGAAAGTAAAATAACTGAATGGGAAAGTAGAGATGATAGTTAAATA
The DNA here is from genome assembly GCF_000209125.1 of Entamoeba dispar SAW760. NCBI lineage: Eukaryota > Evosea > Mastigamoebida > Endamoebidae > Entamoeba > Entamoeba dispar. The sequence goes on from NW_001855160.1 coordinate 21,913, forward strand.
ACAGGTAATGATGTTATCATCTAAAATCAATGAGGTAATCATGACAAGATGAAGAAAGAGAAGAAGAAAGAAATAAATCAAATACTATAACAAAAAATTCAAATAACAATAAGAACAAGTAGGAAAAGAATAATACACAACAAAAAGAATAATACCAAAAACATTAAACCATCAATGATAAAGAAAAAAAAGAAACAGACAAATACACAACAATGATATAATATCAACAACAAATGTGAAACTGAAATAAACTACCACAATGAAAAATACCGTTACACAATAGGAGAAGTAAAATGTTGATAGAAGCAGATTCTCATTCCAAAAAACTATAATTATTTTATAATTTTTATTTATAGAATTTTTTCTTTTTTATATTTACTTAATTTTTTATTCTTTTCATTTGTTATTTCTTATTTTGAATGACATTAAAGTATTTTAACGAATTATGTCATTGTTTAATTTTAATGGTTATCAGTTTCATGATTACATTTAATAGTCAAAAATTTTCTTCTGTAAAGAGTCATTAATAAATTAAAATTGAATAGGATTATTGTCATAAGATAAATATACAAATAAATATCATTATTTAATTTATTTATTTATTATTCTTGTTTATTATTTATTTCTCTATATCTTCTTTTCTTTATTTTTATGTTATTAATTTCATTTTCTTGATTCATTTGATTTATCATTGATTATCATTGTTTCTTCTTTTCTTTATTCTCTTTAACTTCTTTCTATATTTATTTATCACTCCTTTTTATTCTTCTCATTGTTAATGTATTTATTATAAATATCATGTAATTTTGGTTTGTTTGTTAAAATATCTTAATTATTTCTTCTTTTGTTATCTGTTCTTTATTCTTATTTTATTTATGTTTTTCTAAAATTATCATTTTTTTCTTATTCTTTTAATTATATACTTTTCTTTCTTCCATCTTATATAATAATATAGATAAAAATGATAAAAATATGATAATTAAAAGAAACAAAAATGAATGAACAAAATAATATAAAAATGGAAGAACTAACATACAATAATGAAATCTGAAGTAATAAAAATGAAATTAATAATAGAAAGAAGTATAAATAATAAGAATAAAATGATGAAAAGAATAAAGAATAAAATATGAAGTTACTTTAATTGATTTTTTATTCTTTGAATATATTTTACTTTAACTTTAGTTAAAGTATTAATTTATAAACTAATTGAATATATACATTTGAACAATAGTATTTACATTTATAATTAATTTATCTAAATTATCATCAATTCATCTTTGTAAACTCCAACTTTCTCTATTTCTATGATTATTCAAAGATATTTATTATTATATTCAAAAAATTTTAATCACTATCTTAATATATTTACTATTACCTCTTGTTATCAATTGTTTTAGTTTATTTAACTAGTTTGAATATAATTTAATATATTTCTATATCTATTTGTAATTTTATTATTTTTATAGAATTATTAACTTTGTTAAAATATTACATTATTTAACACTTGTTTCTTCATATTATTTTTATTTAGATTAAAAATAAAAGTTATTTCTTATTTATTTCATAAAGATAACCAGAATATATTTATCAATTCTTTTCATAACTTTTCTTTACTATAAAAAAGTATTAATACTAATCATTATTATTTCTATTAATATTAATAATTTGAATCATTTAATATATATAATTTTAATTAATTATCTTAATTATATAATCAAATATATAATTTCTATAATTTTCAAATCATTATTTAATGAATATATTATTTTCATTATGAAGTTTTTAAATGAAAAGATAATGCCAATAATATATATTTTATCATATATTAGTTTTATTATGAATATTATTTCATATTATTAAATTTAACAAGACAAAACAATGATTGATTAATACATTCTGATGAATACTTGTAAATTAATAGATAATAAATAAGTTATTAAATGAAAAATATTATTAAAACTATGTTGTATAAATTATTTGATCAATTTTAAATAACAATCAATATAAATATTTAATGAAATAAAATGAATAATATTATTAATGAAAAATTGACTTATAAATTATTTTCATCGTTTTATTATTGTGTTATAATAATTAAGAATAAAATAAATAGATAAAAATTAAAAGAAATGTATGAATATATAGAAAATAATTTAATAATTAGATGAGAATGATAAAATTATTTCATAGAATATAGAGTTATAAAACAAAGATAATATTTGTTTAATTTGTTATATTTTAACAATAAAACTAAAAGAAATGATAAATAATAAAAAGAGAGAAGGTGATAAATAAAAAAATCAAGAAAAGTTATTAGATTATAATAAAAATTAAGAATAAGATATAATAATAAATTATTATAATTTATTATTAAGGTATTATACAATTAAAATATGAAATTGTTGTATTAAACATTTTTCTTAATTAATTATTTAATTTTTTAATAAAAATAAATGAAGAAAAACTAAATTATAACAGGTACAATAATATATTTTATAATTCTTAACAATATAACAACAAAAAAGAGAAAAATAATTATTTTAATAGAATTGTATATCAAATGAAATATTTTCTTTTTTATATATTTCTTTTCTCTTTTTTATTTTCTATTTCTTTCTTATATTCTTCTTATTTTCTCTATCTCTTCATTTATTCTTTTCTTATTATTACTTTTTCTTCTTTTCTCATTATTATCTTTTATTTATCTTCTTATTTATCTTATTTAATATTGTTAAATAACTCTTAATTGATGATAGTTAATTATATTAATTACTTTTCTTTTCATTATAATTGTGTTATTTGAAAGTATTATTTATGTTTGTAATTATAAGAAGTGTTTGATTATTTTATATTTGTTGGAATTCATTCAAGAATTATAATCTTTTAATTTATTTCTTTGTGTTAATTATTTTTATAGTTTTCATGTTGAATTAATGTTTAGAAATAAATTTATTTTCATTTATATCTATTATATTTATTGTTGAAGATTAGAATATATTAAATAACAAAACAGGTAAATTAAATATGTTAATAGTGAAATAAATATTAATTATTTAAACATTGTTATATTTAAATATTATATTTATAATCATTATAATGAATATTTAATGAATTAATTAAATGATAAATATGATATTTCATTGTTATATAAATAAATGTATTCAAATTATTATTTAATTTATTCTTTATTTAATTATTCTAATTTGAAAAAGAATTCATTGTATCATTTATTTATGAATAATTCATTTAATTTTGTTATTTTATTTGAAAATATTTTATCATTAATAATTGAATAAAAATAATTATCGTTTTGTGTTTAATTCTTATTTATTTCATATTATGTTAATTATAATGATATTCATTATTCATGTTTGTATTTTTATTATCTTTCTTATTATTTATTCACATTTTCATGAAATAATAAATGTATTCATATCATTACATTCATCATTTGATTTAAAATTAAAATAAATGAAGTTGTTTAATAAAATTATTTAATTATTTCAATTTCTGTTATTTCTTTCATTTTTATCATCATTTTCTTTTCATATTTATTCTTTTTGTGTTATTATTATTAACTTATCAAATATATCAATTCAATAATACAATTTATGTATTTATTTATTATTTACATTTTATTATCAATAAATATCATTATTAAGTTTTTAAAGTGTAATGAATGAGAATAGTGTAAATAATAAAATAAATAAGAAGAATGAATAAATTAATAGAAATTAATGTGTAATATCATTATTTGTATTTGTAATATTCAATTTATTCACAACATTCTTTTACAATAAATAAATTAGAAACAACAAAATCAAAGAACTAATAAAATGAAATTAACTAAAAATCCATCATTAAGAAATGCAAACAAACCCTGATGTTTATCACAACATCGAAATGATTGACATGATGAATTGTCAATATCTGTCAACTATCAATGAAGAAAAACCAATCAAACAAGATAAGAGTGAAAAAGAAAGGATGAAAAGAGAAATAAAGAAAAGAAATTATCATCAGATTAAAACAAGAAAGACAAACAACCACAAAATAGGAAAGAAGAGTTATGAACACATCAAAGAAGATAAAAGAAGCACTCAAAGAAGTGATGATGATACAATTGAAGAAGATGAGTACGAAAGAAATGAGAAAAAAAGAATAAAGAGAAGAATGAATGAAATGATGAAAGAAGTTGAAAAGAAAGAAATGAACAAAAGAAAAATTAAAGAAAATATGAAGAAAGAATGGAATGAAAGAAAAGAAAGTGGAGATATTTTGATGAGAGAAGAAGAAAGAATAAAAGAAGAAATTGAAACACAATCTTCAAACACACCAAATTATCAAGAAAACAAAATATACAATATTATTAAAGAAGGATATCAAAGAATCAAAAAAGGAGAAATTATCAATGAAAAAGAATATCAAGAAGAAACAAAGAAATGTGGATGGAGTGTTGGGAGTGATTTAACAATTATTTCAATGATAAAGAAATATGGAATATGTAATAAGAAAGAAATATATCATAATCCAATTATTCAATATCAAATAGAAGAAATAAATGGAATTAGAAATGAAGAATGTTGTCAAAAAGTTATTTCAGAACGAATTAAATATATTGTAGAATTATTAACAATTAAATGTAAATTATAATTCATTCTATAAATTATCACATCCAAAATATTAATTATTTAATTATTTATATCATTAAATTATTCAATAAAATATTATCATTATTTTCATTTTATTTCTTAATTTAATTAATTATATAATAAATAATGAATAAATGATAAAATTATGATAAATATTTAATTAATATCTATACAAATCAATTTTATCATTCATAAAAATATTAATTTATATTTATTTCTTTTATTTTAATCATTTTTATAACAATAATTAATTGAATTCTATTTGATTTTATTCTTCAATTCATTCATTTTTAGTTATTTTCTTATTATTTTCATTCTTTATTTCTATCTTTATCTTTTATTTCTTTTCTATTTATTTATTATATATTATTTTACTTCTTTGTTTATTTCTTTTATTTATTATATCATTTGATTTCAATATCAATTTTAATTTTATGATTCATTCATATTATTTATTATTTATATTCATTAATTTATATTCATTTCTTTTATTTCTTTTATTTTTCTTTTCTATTTTATTATTTCATTTTATATTATTCATTTATTTTGAATTGATTATTTTATTTATTTATATTTGATTTATTTCTTGTTA
>NW_001855159.1:0-1592 GCF_000209125.1 Entamoeba dispar SAW760
AAGAATCAGATAAATTAATAAGAGAAATAAATAATAAATGGGTATGGTCAGGAAGCAGAATAGAATGTCTGCAAGAAGATATGAAAATGATTTCAATGTGTATGCATTACTATCTCCAAAATAAATTTAAATGAGATAAATTTGATGAAATAAAGAAATCCTAAGGAAAATAAATAGAATAGAATATCTAAACAATGGAATGGTACAGAATAAAGTTCATCATGAGATTGAAGGAACATGATGTAGATGAAATTAAAATGAAATCACAAGAAAGAATAAAGTACCTAAAATATATGATGACAATGATAAAAGAAAGAATTAAATTTAATAAGAATGAAATTGTCAGAATCAATACAAATAAAATTATGTTTGATTCTAATAACAAAATTAAAATAAAGAAGAAAAACAAAATGAAATATACCCAAATAACGATATTACTTTAGAATATTTGAAATCGTTATATGAAACACAGATGATATTAAATAAAGAACATTTGAAAATAAATCAAATCACATTGTGGAATGAAAGATATAGAAATTATGATAGTGTCATCATCATATTGGATGATTTAAATTTAAGAATGATGAAAATAAGTAATTGGAAAACACCAGGTATTGACACTATATATTTGTATTATTAGAAGAGAATGTCATCATCAAGAGATTCCATTCTTAATATCTTCAATGATTGGTTAAACTTCAATGAAAACATCCCTCTAGATATGGTAAGTGGAAGAACTATATTAATCCACAAAGGAGGTGATAGGAACGATGTCACTAATTATCGTCATATCAGTTGTACAAATGTAATAATGAAAGTATTCACCTCCATATTGAAAGAGAAGATTCACAATAGAATTAACATGAATAGTGAATCATTAAAAATTAGTAAAAATCAATTATGATGTAAACTGCAATCTCTTGATGATAAAGAATGATTAATTAATAGTTATATGTTAAATCAGCAAAAAGAAGAAAAATACCCAAAATATGTAGAGTCATATTATGATATTAAGAAAACATATGAAACAGTAAATCATGAATGGGTAATAGAAACACTAAAATATTTTAATGTAGAGGGTGTCATCATAGACATTGTAGAAAGTATGATGAACAGAATGAAGATATTCATATGATATAAATATAATGAATATCTAGGATGTATTAAATTGATGAATTTTACAATATGATTCATTATCATTTCTACTCTTCTTCATCAAAATGAATGTAATTTCTCAAATCATAGAAGAGAAGTTCCCAAAATCAAACCATACATTGTATATGGATGATTTGAGAATAATGACACAAAGTAATGAAGAAATGGGAACAATCCACAATGAAATTAAACAAATAATAAGTGGAATAAGGATGGAAATGAAAATAAATCAGGAATGGTAATAAAAAACATTAATAAAATACCAGATTGAATGCAAAACATCCCAATAATTGAAGGAGAGGAATTGTATAAATATTTAGGAGTATGGCAGTCCGATGAAATTATGATACCTTCATTTGTAAAATCATCAAATAAAAGATGATGAAGAAAATAGAAGAAATAGATAGTGATGAAAGTAGTTATACGAGATATATTTA
>NW_001855158.1:0-1229 GCF_000209125.1 Entamoeba dispar SAW760
TTGAAATATTAATAAAAATATAATTCATTATAATGATTCTGTTTATTTTATTATTATGGTTAATGTAATAAATTCTTATTAATATTTTCTATTTTTTATCTTCTTTATCTACTTATTATTATTTCTTTCATTGTTTTATATTAATATTTTTGTATTATATATAAAATTATGATTATTTATTATATTATATCTTTAAATATATAAGTATTTGTTAGAAAATGAAGATTAAACAATTTGTTTAAACTTATGAATTCTGTCTTTATATGATTAATAAATTACTTTATCATTCTTAAGTTATTATTATTTCTTCAATCTATTATAAAATTATATATTATTAAAAATAACTTTTATCTTTTATTAAATTAATGTTTTATTTCTTTTTTTCTTATTAACTTATTTATTTTTTATTTTCATACAATTTGTGATAATTATTCCATATCAATGAATTTGTTTTGTTATTTTCTTTTTTTTTCATAATTGTTTTTCTATATAACCTGATTGTTGTTAGCTAAATTCTATAACCACAAAATCGATCCATTAAAAATTTCAACCAACATATAACTAAATAAAATTTTATCTTCTTCAAAGAACCACAAATCATCAATTTGATTTTGAAGAAATAAAAAATGAATAATTTTGATAAATAAAATGTCAAAAAACAAAATAAGTAGCAAATCAAATTTCAAATAAATAAATAAATTTAATCACTTAAAAATATTAATATCATATTTATGAAGTTTATTCATTTTGAATTTTATAATAACTTATAAATATACTCAAATCATTAATAAAACATATTTTTTTTAATTTCAGTTGTTTGTTAATGAGAATACATAATAGTACTAAATTGTGAATACAAGAAAAGAGTTACTAAATTTATTCATGAACCAATTTTTTAATCATTTTATTGTCTAATTGAACAACAAAGAAATAATTCATTAAGAACATTTATTGTTTTATTTCAGTTATATTAATTTTATTTTACATAAATAATTTAAGAAAATTGAACATATTAAAAACATTCTACTATTTGAAAATAAATGATAAAAATATAATAATTACGAATATATTTAAAGAATCTTGATATCTTATTTTTATATTAATTGTTTCTTCTTATTTCATTTTCATTTAATGATACTTTTCAAATATATTCATATAAATATATATATTAATAAAATAACAAATATTATTACTAAAAAGTATTAATCTTCTATTACTATATATTCTTG
>NW_001855157.1:0-7143 GCF_000209125.1 Entamoeba dispar SAW760
ATATAAGAAGAAAGAATATAAATAATAATAATAATAAATTAAAATAAAATAAGAAATGAAAAATATAATAATAATAAACAATAAAAATATGAAACAATAAATATAATAATAATAATATAAAATGATGATATTAAAGAAATTATTAAAATATAAAATAAAGATAAAAGAAAACAATGAAATATAAAATAAATTCATTTTAATATAAATCATTTAAATAATTAAACAATAAAATTATTTCATAATATTGAAATATTTCATAAATATAATAAGAAAGAACAAATAAAAGAATAGAGAAAAATAAATAAAAGAATAATAAATAATAAAATAAAATAATCAATATATTAAAAAGAAAAAAGATAATAAATAATATATATAAATAAAAATTATAAAAATAAAAATAAATAAAATAAATTGCATAAATAAAATAATGTTAAATAATTTGTATCAATAAATTAAATGCTTTTTTTATTTCATATTTCTAATTTCTGTCATAAAAAATACACCATTATTCAATCCTTCTTTTCATCTTTTATTATCACTTTTTGAATTACTCCTTTTTATCTTCTTTATTTTTATAATCTCAATTTTCTTATTCTTTTCATCTTCTTCTATTTCTTAATTTCACTTTTTTTCTTTCATATCATTCTTTCTCTTCATTTTTCTCTTATTTGCTTTTTTTTTTCGTTGCCGAAGAAGAACAAATCATCTCAAATGAAATGATTCAAAAAGCATGAGATAAAGTTAGAAAAGAGTTTAAAGAAGAAATAGACAAGATGAAAACACAAATAAACAATATTCAAATTATATATAACGAAATAAGAAAAGAAAACTCTAAATTAAAATAATAAAATATTTCATTACAAGGAAAATTAAATTAAATATAAAATAGAAATAACACAGAAATATGAAATAAAGATGAAATTACCATCATTCTTTGAGTTAATTATGAGAAGTTGAATAAATATGATGTGGAGAAGAGTGTTGATATATTGAAGAAGAATATAAGAGATAAATAAAAACAAAATATTGAATATCAAAAAAGTGTGATTGAAAAGTCTGAGATTGCAGTAAAAACAAAAGAAGAATTAAACAATACAAATAGAAAATGAAGAACAAAATCAATTAATATCAATTCATCATCAATTTATTTTTTATTTTTTTATCTCAGAAATTGAGAAGAAGAAAACAATAATATTAATGATAAATACATAACAAATATTGAGAACATCATCATCTGGGATAATACAAATGAATAAAACTACTATTATGAAAAAAGTACAATACTGGAAATAGAAGAACAAAACACTGAATATCAAAAAACAAAAAATGATAAACAAATAATAATAAAATAAAACACAACAAATCAAATAAATATAAATTTAATTGATATGTTGTATTGATTTGCAAATTAATTGGTTAAATAAGAAATTAAATAAGAAATTAAGATGGGAACAAATAGAAAATATAATAAAAATAATAAATAATAATGTAAATAATGATAAAGAATACATTAATAATATTAAAATTCACATAAAATAAATAACTAAAATATATACTAAAATGAAATTGAACTCAATCATAGAAAGTAGAGTATAATTCAATAATAAAAAACATCAAATGAAAAATAACTCTATTGATATTGATAATGAATATATTAATATTATCATCATTCAATTAAAATAAATGGAAATAAATTAAATCATAATTTAGAATGAAAGATACAGAAATTATGATAATATCATCAACAAATGGATGATTTAATTTTAATTATGATGAAAATAAGTAACTAGAAATCACCAGGTATTGACATTATATATTTATATTAATTGAAGAGAATATCATTATCAAGAAAATATATTCTTAATATATTTAATAAATAATTAAATTTCAATGAATTCATCAAATTAAATATAGTAAATTGAAGAACAATATTAATCAATAAATGAGATGATATGAATGATGTTATTAATTAACATCATATCAATTATATAAATATATTTATGAAAAATATTTATATCATTATTAAAAGATAATAATCATAATAGAATTAATATTCATAATGAATAATTTAAAATTATTAAAAACCAATTATAATGTAAATTACATCTCTTGATGACAAGTAATGAATAATTAATAATTATATGTTAAATCAACAAAAATAAGATAAATATACAAATATATAGATTCATATTATGAAATTAATAAATCATATGACTCAGTGAATCATGAATAAGTAATATAAATATTAAACTAATTTAATATAGAATAAATCAACATAAATAATGTATAAAATATGATGAATATAATCATATGATATAAATATAAATGATATATTAAAATGATAAATTTTACATCATGATTCATTATCAAATCTAACATCATCATCAAAATAAATATAATTTATCAAATCATTGAATAGAAATTCAATAATATAAATCATACATTATATAATGAATAAATGAGAATAATGAAACAAAATAGTGAAGAAATATGAACATTTACAAATAAATTAAATAAATAATAAGTTGAATAAAGAAATAAATGAAAAAGAAATAAAGAAATAAAGAATAATAATCAAATACTATCTTGAAATGAAAATATCACAATAATTGAAAAAGATGAAATTTATAAATATTTAAATATATGATAATCAGATGAAATTAATGATATATTTAATTATAAAATCAACAAAGAAAAGATAATGAAAAATTGAAGAAATAAATAGTGAAGAAAGTAGTAACAGAATATATATTACAATAATTAACAATGAATTAATTAATATCTTCAGATATTCAGCACAGTAATCAATTGGAAGATAACTTAGATATAATGAAAATTGAGATAAGAAAATAAATAATAATACAAAATATATTAGTGTTAGTAACTCTAAAGACAATCCATATGTCAATATAAATGACATAATGATTAATGATTATGATTAATAAATATGTTAATGAAATAATTAGAATAGTGATTATTGTATAAGAATGAAATAAGAAATAAGATATTAGATAGATGATATTGAAAGAAATGAATAATAAATATAAATAAAAAATAATAAAACATAAAATCAAAGAAATAGAAATAGAATAAATAATAAAAGAAATAATTGAAAATAAAAAGAATAAAAAGAATAATAATAAAATAATGATAAACAAATATCAATAAATTGAAATTAAATAAGTGATATTTTAGAATATGAATCGAATCAAAAAAAAATTATAGATAAAACTACTACAGTCAATACATGGAAGTCAATCAATATTAAAAAGAATTCGTTTCTCCAATTAAATAAAATACAAGATGGAATAATATTCAATATGTACAGAAAAGATAAAATATTAAAAATGAATAAAATACTATCCACTTTGTAAATACAAGATAACAATAGTAAAACACATTCTATTATATTGTATTTGTCATAAAAAAATCACAAATGAAGAAACATGACCATATTGGCATCATCATATTAGATAATAAGAAAATATAAATGAAATAAACAATATAAGAAATCAACATATGAAATAATGTTCTAATACAATGACATCACTATGATATTGAACAAATAAATATATCAAAATGATTGATAATATCATAAAATACCATATATATGTAATAAATAAAAAGATAAAAATGATCTATTATTTGATATGACTATTGTGGCAGATCACAATATTAATGGAGGGTATTTGAATAAAAGAAATATGTATAAAGAAATGAAGAATATGTTAATAAAAATAGAGAAATTACAAGATGTTAAAATGATTGTAGTAATAATTTCAATAAATTAATTAGTAAATGTAGAAAGTATTAAATTAATTAAAGAAATAAAAATCGAAATTAACATCATAAAAGATATTAAAAACCTTGTAATTAAGAATATGATGGATGATATGAAACGTTGCTTCTACAATAATAGAATATACTCGTAGAAATACTTGACGAAGACTCATTGACAAGATTAATCTCCAGTGATCCAGGAATAATAGATACCAATTCTATTATCACTTAATTAATTAATTTTTGTTTTACTTGAAACATTTTTAATATTATTGTTTTTTCTTCTTTTGGTTATCTTCTTATTTTATTTTTAAATTATCATTAAAAATAAACAGATAAAGAAAAGAACCATAGTATAAAACAAGAAATAAAGAATGAGTATTCTATCTTTCTCCTATTATTTAGATCTTCATCATGTTGGGAAGTGTGAATTTCTATTCTTCACTCTTTTATTTAGATAGTTAATGTCTTTTCAAACTTCTTCATCTTAATTATTTATCATTTAACTAATTGTCTCACCTTTATTTAGTTTAATCTGTGTTAAAACCCTCATTCTTTACTTTCTTATTTTATGTTGATTATATCATTACCACTACATTATTATGACTAACTTCATTTAGCATACCACCAAGTAAATTAATCAATTTTCATTGACGATACCAATACATTCAATTTCGTCTATTCGTTTTCAAATGTTCTTGCGTCATAACAAATAATTAATACTACTATTTTATAAACACTCTTCTATTATAACAAATGATATTCAATAATCATAAATAATAATTACTCGTATTCTTACAATAATGAGTAAGATGTTTTCTAACTAATGACAGCATCACAGTCAAAAGATAATTGGGATTCGAACTTTGATTTATTTTAACGTTTGTGTTGTGTTTCTGATATGCTATCCTTAAACCCTAAGTAAATAATAAAATAAATAGAATTAAAACTATCATTTTTAAAAATTGAAAGTTGTCAAACCTAATTGTTTAAATAGAACCATTTCATTTACAAAACATAATGTGCATAAAATGGTATTACTAAACGTTTTTAGTTAATCAAGCTCTTTGCACAAGATCAATTCCATTATTGTTAATCGTATTAAATACTTAATATGATTTTCTTAAATGGGTAAAGTAAAAACATTTTAACAATTCAGATTTTCATAATTGATTATTGTTGTTTATATTGTAATAAAACACCATATTAACAAAACAATCAAATGGAAATGAAAAATGGTGTGAATCTTATTTAAAATAAACAAATAAAGAAAGAAGTTAATTTATCTTTCATAATATGTTTAAATGAAATACCCTTTTATTTATTACGTTTTGTTTATATTTCCATTAGATAATAATGAAGAAAGAATTATAATTAAAATAATAAAGTTATCAATAACCATAACGAATATCATGTTGAAACATTTCATAAAATAAAAACATGATTTAATGAAATAAAATAGAATTAAATAGTGTGTAATATTCAATGATTATTTTTAACTCACTCTATTCATTTTAATCAAAACTAATAAAAGTAATTAATTAAATATTCAATCTATTTGAATATTGTGTTATAAAATAATATGTTTTCTATCATAATATTATTTAATAACAAATATACATATCAATGAATTAATGTAATAATCAAACACTTATGTGTGAAATACAATATGAATAGAATGAATAATCAAATTCATCATTTTGAAATTAATAATAAAAGAATTACGATGATGAAATAATTTTAATAAACAATTCTCATTGTTTTCATATATTAAGAATTATCATCAATGTTAATATCTATTCATACTATTATTCTTGATATTAATTGTGATTAGCATATTTTTTTGTCATTTCTTTCTTAATTATTTTATTCTTCTTGCTCATCTCTGGATTATTCTCATTTGATATTCTTCAAGTTTGTAAGTAAGTTAAGTAATTAGCTAACAAATCATATCATTTATTTATAAATATTGTTCCAATTGTTTGTTTTCTTATTCTTTGAAAACTAACTAAGAAAGATAAACAAACTAACAAATCAATTAAACAAGATTCATCAGATGAAATTGATGAGATTGTATCTACTCTTTCAAACAACACTCAGAATATATACAGAAATAATATGATTACACTGAAGTCATTTAATCAATTATAATAAATGTATAATTAATTTGTCAAATGATGTTATGAAATAATTAACTATCAACACATTAACCACTACATCTAATTATAATGAGCAGAAAGAAATAATAAAATTAGGGAACCAAAATAAGGGAAGAAATTATATACATAAATAAAAATCATAAAAAGAAAAAATGAATAAAATATTTTGTATCAAAAATATTGTTAATTATTTTATATCAATAAATTAAATGCTTTTTTATTTCATATTTCTAATTTCTGTAATAAAAAATACACCATTATTCAATCCTTCTTTTCATCATTTATTATCTCTTTTTGAATTATTCATTTTTATCTTCTTTCATTTTATAATCTCAATTTTCTTATTCTTTTCATCTTCTTCTATTTCTTAATTTCACTTTTTTTTTTCTTTCATATCATTCTTTCTCTTATTTCATTTTTTCGTTGCTGAAACACTATAGAAAATATAAAAAACAATAACAAAAGAAGGAGAAATCCACGCCAAACAAGAAATATAAGTAGTAGAAGAATCTATGAAAATTAGTATTATTTGTGTTGATAGAAATATATTAATTATTACATTCAATATTACCATAATAATAAATATAAATAACAATTACTTTATTAGTTGTATGAATCATTTCACTCATCACTTCTTTTTCACCACTATAATTCTTTTATCAATAATTTAAATAACATCAAACAGAATTGTCATGATACAAATAATTATCATAATAAAACAAAAAGAAGATATAAACAATATCATATTCATGATAAATACAAATAAGAAATAAAAGAAGTGATAGAATTAATAAAAGAGAATCCAAATTGAATAATTAAAAGAGTGAAGAGAGTATTTGGTAAGAAGATTAATTTTAATGAATTAATTGATATATACAATTAAATGATTGAAACATGATATAAAAAGTATTAAATTTGTAATAAATAAACTAAATAATATTTAAATGAAATGAAAAAATGTTGTGAATATATAAGAAATGTAAATTGTATATTTAATATTATGAAATTATCAATAATCATATGATAGTCATTAAATATGAAAAGAATTGCATTCATCAAAGTAGTAAAGATGTAGAAGGAGTAATTATGAATTGAAGTATTAATTCTAAAATAATTCATTACGATGTTTTAAAATATTGTAAACATTGTTATAACATAATTTCATCTATTGTTAATCTATTGTTATGATGTAATGAAGAAGAAT